>NC_072449.1:11465772-11765772 GCF_027596085.1 Anoplopoma fimbria
AACCTCATGCATTTTGTATCATATGCATTACTCCATCCATCCCTCTATTTTCTGTTTCCCTCTATTTCTCTCTTGACAACTCTTTCCTCTTGTTCTATTTTTTAACCCTCTACGAATGGGTATTTCTCAGTCAAGGAAGGATGCTTCATTGGCTGAACCTCAAGGACGCTGCATCATCCAATCCCGCCCAAGGACTATTCCAATGTCGAAGATCCTTTGAATTCTACTGAGGACTGATTCCTTCCTTCATTCAGCACCGACACCTACAATCCTATGTGACTGATGCATTTCCTTTAGCCTGATTTGGAAACAAGGAAAAGAAAATCTGTTTCTGAACAAATTGGAAGCAAGAAGTTGGCAAGAAATCTTCATACAAACTTGTTTAGCGAGTAACCACGTTAAGATCGGCAGAAGCTCAAAGAGGAAAGCTATGGCAGAGAGAGACAGAGGGGTAGAGCCAGTGTATTTTCACATCTAACTCTATGAGTTAAGGGTTTATTTCAACCTAACCAGATTTGGTGACTGTTGGAACAGAGGGACTAGACTAACCAAGATTGGTTTGATGAGTTTTATTTTGTTTTTTGAATGGGGCCTGGCGGCTTTGAGAATAGAATAACAGCTGTTTCTTTTCACATCTAGTACGGTAAATCTAAGGGTTCATTTCCACCAAACCGCAGCAAAAGTGGAAGATGGTTCTGATGAGTTTTTGTTTTGAATTGTTTGAAACAAGTGTGTTTTACAATCAGAGGGGTCAAATAAAATAAAAAGTTGTCTATGGAGGCTGGTAGCTTTGGGCCGATGTGGCTCAGAGGTGATCCGATCCGATCCCCAGCTCCTCCATTCAATGTCAAAGTGTCCTTAGGTAAGATACTGAACCCCAAATGTTTCCCATGTGCTGTGTTATTGGTGCATGAATGGATGTGGATGTGAGTTAGTTTAGTCCTGATGGGCAGGGGGCTCCTTGCATGGTAGCCCCGACCATCAGTGTATGTACTGTATGTGAGTGAATGATGACTTGTTTTGTTAAGCTAGTTAGCTGATCAGAGGATAAGAAACCAGTCCATTTACCATATTAGTATGTTTTGCATGTTTATAATTTATAGAAACAAATTTCCAGATCCCTCTTGATTTTTTTATAGGTCTATAGGTTTTGTGTCTGTGCATATTGTTTTGAGGAATGCAAAATCAATACTCCTGTGAAAAATCATAATGTACTGAATTGTTCAACATTAATAAAATTCTTCCGAACAACGTCAAATTCTTTAGAGCATTCCAATGTGTACTCTCTGAATGCTGAGTCTTGCCAGCCTCTGTACGACCCAGAAGCTTTCTTTTTGAGAAACACACACAGTGAGCCAGCATGCCTTGAAATCATAGCAGCTAAATGGATTTCGGCCCTTAATAATTTTAATTATTAACACCTGTGCTTTTCCTACTGTTACCTGTCAACATGTCTTCCATGAGAAAGGCCTATAATGGAATGAGCTGCCCATTGACATCAGGACAGCATTAAAACTACACATGTTGTGTCGCAAACTGAAAGCTCATCTGTCCAGACTGCACCCTGGCCCATGATCAAACAAAACTTTGTAGCACTTTAAGTAAATCGGCATTTTTGATGAAGTTGGTGTTCTAGCACTTTTTAGATTTGTACCCACATGTTTGAATGCACTGATGGTAAGTCACTTTGGATAAAAGCATCAGCTAAAAGGACATAATGTAATGTTAAAATAGTTTTAGGTGCTGCTTGTGCCAGAAAAAAAGGAGATAATGCCACTGTGTTTTTGAATGAGAGGACAGAGAGAAGCTTGGTAAATGGACTGCACTTATGTGAGGATTTTTTTTTTTTTTTACTAAAGCACATAACAATGTGTCTGTCATTCACCCATTCACACACACAATCACACAGACAGATGAGAGGGACTCACCTTTCCATTAGGAACAGCTCTGGGTTCATTTAGATATGCTGACAGGAGGAGCCGTACCACCTGGAAGTAATGGACAACCCACTTTAGCCCCTGAGCCATAGCGCCCCCTAGTGCACTATTGCTTGGCGTAAATTAATTGACACAAACTAGAGACTAAAGTTTGAATTGTCTTGACTGTGAGTGCACCTGGTGATATTCAATGTTTTAAAAAAGGACTGTGCAGTTGGTGCAGATTAATGTAGAGATACATCTAGCTAACAAGCAGTGGAACATCCCAAGAAATTTCTATTGAACGTATCAGCACAACAATGTTTATGTCTAATTCCAATGATTAGTTCCAATACAGGAAAAGGGCTACCACTGTAGCTATGCTTAACATTATTACTGCACAAAAAAAGAAGCTGTCATTGAACTAGCTCGATACTTTTCTTTGTCGCCATCTCTCCGTGTCTTCATCCTCCTATGTTGTGATCATATTTGGCCACAATTTCTCCCCTCCGTCCTCCTTTTGACCTTTCATGTCATTCTTGTTCACATCAATCCCTCGTCTCCCTCCCTCCCTCAACCCTCCTCCCCCCACCACTCTCCTTTTTCCTTCTCCGTCGTAAACGTTCTCTTCCCCTTCTCCTGACCTGCTGCAACGAGAGCCGGGGAGCAGAGAAGAGACGTATAAGAAGAGCGGATCAGTTTCCAAAGTTTCCTCTCTCTCTCTCTCTCTCTCTCTCTCTTCTTCTCTCTCTCTCTCTCTCCAAAGAGCCGGATGATAAGAGAAACATTACAGTGGAGGATGATGGGTAATTACGCCGGTCTGGAGATATGTTTCGCTAATCTGGTCTCTCCCTCCCTCATCATTTCTCATTCTTTCTGTCTCTGTTTCTCTAACTTAAGTCTCGTAGCTTCTCATTATCTGCAGCGTCCTCTCTCTTTACTCCTCATCTCTCTCTCTCTCTCTCTCTCTCTCTCTCTCTCTCTCTCTCTCTCTCTCTCTCACACACACATAGGACTTGATATGTGCAGTGGTTGAAAAAGACTGACTTCTGCGTTTTATTCTTTCGTGCTGTCGTTCTTGACTTGGTCTTGTGTGTGTGGCGATCACATCAAACGGCTCATCAGCGGGAGAGGACACATAAACAAAACATGATCATAATAAGAACCATCCACCAGCCTTTTACATTATTCTGCATATTTTCACGCCTCACTCGCCATTGTCGGTGCCTCCTCCATCCATCATCCCATTCCAGTTATTCTGCTGTTTCACATCTCTGATGATGGATGGAAGTGGACTATGTGGTCCCGCTGGGAGAGCTCTTAACTCCGCTCTTCTCTGTCTGTCTTTCTCTATATGTCTGTCTGCCTCTCTGTCTGCCTGTCTGTCTTTCTGTCTCTCTGTCCATCCCCCTCGCATGTATCATAATGACAGGGGACGGCTGGGCGGTGAAATGACACGTTTCTGTGTGAATGAATACTGACACAGTTTCTAAGTGAGATCTGACACATGAGACTGCAGAGCTCGGGGCTCTGGTGTCTGTTTGTGTGTGTGTTTGCCTGTGTGTGTTTGTGAGAGAGAGAGGGGGGGGGGTTCTGATGTATTTGTATCTTTGTAACAGCTTATGTGATCATGTCTTTTTTTCCATTTTTATATCAAACATATTTTGAAAATGTATCTTTTGTCAGAGGGTAGTTTGAGAGTTTTAGGTTAAGGTCACAATTATGTTTATGGGTTAAAGAATGTCCTAAATATAAAAAAACATGCGTGTGTGTTGTGTGTGGTGACTGCACAGGCTTTCATGATGAGGTATGACATACTATGAGTGTGTGTTTGTGTGCATTTAAGCACGTGTGTGAGTATTTTTACTTGCATGTGTGTCACTGTGTGTGAGTATGTGTGTATACACAGTATGCGTCTGGATTTCTGTGTGTATGTGTGTGAGTGTGTGTATATGTGTGTGTGGGTGTGTGAGTGTGTGTGTGTATGTGTGTGAGTGTGTGTGTGTATGTGTGTGTGTGTGGGTGTGTGAGTGTGAGAGAGGAGCTGCAGCATTTAAAAACGCTGACTGTATTAAGTTGTGTGTTCTCTCCCCAGACGCCAAACCCAGATTCTCACTCTGGTCACTTTGCTACAGCAGCTGGTACACAAGACCATAAAAATAAAAATAAAATTTTGGAGCTGCTATCCCAGCTCTCTGTATTTCATTATTTATCTGTGGAGCCTCTCGCTTTGTATTCACACACGGCTCCACACAATCACACCTCAGAGATGCCACAGTCCCAGCCAACCAACCGCAGACCTGCTGCTCTCCCCTCGCTGCTCTGCTCATAAAGAGAACTGAGTTTTTACACGTCTGCACTGGGAGGACTCAAATCAAAGCTGCCTTTGCTGTCAGTGATGTTTCAAGTAGAAACACATACATGTAATGTCGGAATACTTTAGGAAGTATATGGTTAGTTTTGCATTTCTCATTAGTCTGAACCATGTGGAATCTTGGAGACACATATTTAAAGTAAAGAAAATAAGAACATTATGAAATATAAATATAATCTGATGCAAAACAAAAATGGTGATAAAGTTATCTAAATAGGGTTAAATGTACAAGTACAAGTTTTAAAGGCTAGTTTTCCTCAATCAATCAATTATTAAATTAAGAAAATACATTTCAGAGAGACAGAAAGGATACGAATTCTAAGACTTGTAATACGTACTGTATCTGTAATCAGGTTTGACTGTTAATCTTAAACAAATATAAACACAAATCAAAAACAATTTTTTCAAAGATAATATTTTTATTATTCACAACAATACATAAGTAGCAGTATTACGTATAAAACATCTACTGTATGTGCTGAAATTTGTATTTGCATGGCTGCCAAGATATCTGCTAATACCTTTCCAGTTGTGCTATAAACCAATATTCACCAATAATATCAACATACTAGAGATTTGGGCGAGGCATCAACCTTAAAGTTAAGAGTTCTCAGTCCTCCTAAGTTACCCACAGTCCAGCCATCTGACCATGTTTCTTTTCTATGTAATTTAACACCAGACTTCTAAGACCTTTTAATCGATAAACATCGCTGTGTTTTCAAAAACTGTGAGGGATTTATCTTATGAATTTGTAAAAGAGCAAAAGGTCTATGCAAAACTACAGAGATTGAACATTTCTGTAGTTGTGTTTGTTTGAGTGTCACTTGTTCCTCCATTACATCTAAATCCAACATCAGAGGCCATTCTACTGCTAGAAGAGATAGTCAGTCAATGGTTGCTGTTCTTAGAAGTCCCCATAATCCAACAACGCATGTAAGAAACTTACATGCGCTGTTTAATGTTGTAAATGTCAATGTGATTTTTTTGTTTTTAGGTTTACTTCCGAACGGGCCTTGTCTGGCTCTATACTACTTCAGTTACCCCAAGTGTCTTATAATGACGGGGAACAGTTTAGATTGGCCTGGTGCGTCTCATGCAGAAGCTAAAGGGTGCCTCGTGTGTGAATCAACAGATGGTCACTGATGGAGTTGCGGTGTTTGATGCCCCGGGAGGGAGACCGGGTTGGTCGTTGAGACATGTGTAACTTATTGCCAAATACTGCACACTGAAAAATACCACGATAGCATTTGCAGAGTGTTCTACTGTCGCTTATCTCCAGGAGGACATCTGAAATTAATCAAACTTTTGTCTCGTCTAAACATGATAAATGTAAGATTTACGGTAAATTGCAATATGATGGACTTCAATGTAAGAATTCAAAGTATATTTAAAAAGGACTTGCTTGTGGAATCCTCTTTGACATGCGAATAATGATAAAAAATGGTTCTTCAAACTGATTCATATCATAGTGGCTACAAGATACTGAATTTATATTTAATTGGATTGTTGATATTATATGTAATACCTACATTTTCAACAAAGAGGAAGCTGGATTCTTTTTTTTTTCAGATACAACAGAAGATTGGTTTTATGATGAAATTTCTTTTCCCACTTCTCCTTCCTTCTATGACGATCAAAGAGCCGATGCCTCAAAGAAAGGAGTGTTTTAACTTACAAACAGTGGAGTGGCTGCTGTTTGGAGTCAAGTGGACTGTCATTCCACCAATGGGGAATACAGAATGATAAGAAGCAGGAGGTTAGCACATTTAGTCTTGATTCACAATTAAAACATTCTCCATTCCCGCCAGAAATGAAACTTATGTAAACAAAACTGAGATTAACATCCGCAATGTAAGAGGGCCCATCTCTCCTGTGATAATGGGCACAGTCCTACCCATAATCACAGTAACAGAAAGTATGAGGAACAGCTGGAAATCATCAGCAGCACAATCAAAGCACAGAGTGTCCTTGGGGCTTTCATACAAAGCTTATGCTGTGCGCTGTGGGTTAGGAATAACAAGTGGAATAAAGCAAAAAAGAGGGTTGACTCCTTCAAGTTTTATTACAGCAGACTGACGGCCATGTTTCTGGCGATAATGACATGTACTATTTTATTTCATGGTACTATTTCATTTTGTTTTTAAGTGGCCAGGAGCCTTGTCGTTTAATGATCAAATCTTGTTACTCCAAGTAACATTGGAACAAGTATACATATTTAAGGTATTAATACAGTACTAATATATGAAGTATTTCAGTGTGTTGTAGCTGGTCAAACTGGAGCTAATGTTTAACTGTGAAAAAGTTAGGTAGTTTCTATCTATTAAAGGAATAATGTGCAGTATTTCCCCCCCAAAAAACACACAAAAAACACAAAAAGAATGACCCACTAGAATGTCCAACTATTTTGTTGTGTTGGGGACATTTTGGAGCGTCAGCAAAGAGGCTTTGGGCCCAGCAGTGTAAGCCTCAGCTCATAACAGGGGGTTCAAACTGTCCTCGTAAACAGTCATGTGCTTAGACTCAGTTCTAAAGAGTGCCAACCTACAGTTCTAAACCGAAGCAGAAGTGTCTTAAAACTTGCATTCTACTTGAATGCAAAATAAGTCTAAATAGATGGAAGTTTATAATAAATTGACCCTACTTCTCACTTGATTTATTACCTCAATAAACATGGTGAACACAAGTTTGTGGTCTCATTCATACCTTTTTCTTTAATTTTCCAGTTAGTATAGGGCATTACTGCTTTATCTACTTTAACTGCTAAATCAAGAACTTTACGTCCTGCATTGGCTACTTAAAGTACTGCCTAAAATACTTGAATACATTTTCTTCACAAAATACAAAAGGTTTTCCTTGCATGCTTCTTTTTCCTTAGTGATAAGGTGCGCGTTTCTGATGTCGTTTAGGTTGGAATGGATGTAGGTGAGGTACGTGGGGGACGACCAGCGGCCAAGGATCTTGATGACGTGGTCGGGGATTCCTTGGCTTGAGGCGGTGGAGGCAGCCCCGATACAAAATGAATGGCCTGAGTAATATTCCGGGTGTATACCGGATTTATGTAGGATATGGCGGAAGTGGTGTTGAAACCAGGTCCGTGTGGCCCCTTTGCCTGTCTCTGGGGCAGACCAGACTGGTTGGTCTTGCTGCATTTGAGGTGGTAGATGATGGTGTCAGGATGATGGATGCTTCATCCAGTGTGGCGTGGCCGTGGAGATTTGGGACGGAGGCGGCGACTGAAAGGAGGTGGGACAAGAAGGATTGACCTTGGGGGATGATGCGGATGGCGTAGTTGAGGTGGCCTAACAGCGAAAGGAATTGGTGTTTGGTGCATTTGGGGGCCAAGAGGTAATTTGAAATGAGTAAAGAGATCCGATAGATTTTTTCGGTAGGTAGGGATGTTTGGAATGAAACTGAGTCGAGGGGGATGACGAGGAGTTCCGGGGAGGTGTCGGGGCCTACGGTTTGTCTGTGAGTTTGTCAACTATGTTGGGCTTGGAGATGGCTGATTTTAAATTATGGCATGTATAGGAATATTCGGAAAGCGGAAATAGGAGGAAAGAAGGGGTTTTGGCGGTTGCTCCGCTATGGGCCCCTACTGTTGGAGCTGTCTGAGCAGCTGATTTAGCTGGATTCATGTTGGGCGGAGCAAAGTTGGCCAAGGTAGATGAGGCAGGAAAGGCAGGAGGGAGAGAAGAGGAAAGGATGTTGGGGTGAAGGGATGCATGTGTGTGGGTTGATAGTGCAGATTGGGGGAAAACAATTGCAGGATGTGATGTCTCTGGGGCAGAGAGAGTTTGCTGCAATACAACCTGGCCCTCTGGCAGGGCTGCTGTGGCTGACTGGGCTTCTCCGGCCGTCGGATACGTCGTGACGTCATCGGCGTAGCGGCTGACGTGGCGTCAGGAATCCGGAAGTGCTTGGGAGGTTTGCCAAGTGAGAGTGTTGTTGTGTTGGGAGTCGGTGAAAAGTTTGCATAGTTTTGCTTTTCTGTTGGATTTATTGAACGGGATGTTGCGCTGGGTGAGTATGTTCTTTAGACGGGAGACTGTCCACTTGGAGATGTGGGACATGTTGGGGCTGTTGCAGAGTCAGCGTGGTGAAGGAGGGTGGGGGGTTTTGCCCGTCATTCGAGCGCCTGGATCTCGAGCGGATGGGAGAACAGCGTCGGGGAGGGACGATGTCCCTCGCGTGCCGAAGTCGAGTTCTCCCCCTGGGGCTGATGGAAGGCGAGGGACCGACGACCTCGGAGTTGTCCGGGGACGAATGCCGGGAGCCACGAGGAACGTGGATGGTGGAACGTAGCCGAGGTTGCTGGCGACGAAGGATGGTGGAGCTCCGGGACTTCGGGAGTTAGCTCGTGTTCTTCGAACAGCTCGTTGTCGGAAGGATTTAGGGAGAGTTCCTGGTCCATGATGCTAAGTAAGCGGTTTAGAGTTTCTTGTTAGTTATGTTTGTTTTGCTTGCGATTCTCACGTCATGTGGAAACAGAGTCAAAGAGGAAGTGAATGGGTCCGTCATGCTTAAATACTTTGTGCAGAGGAAATTGGATATGTTCAGGGCGTGGTCATTGTTCCTGAACCAAGTTATTAAAACTTAATAAGTCGCCTTGATAGAGACTATAATGGAGTTACCAGTTTTGACTGTTATCTTCAGTTATTTTGTTTTCTAGATTTTTTCAATAAATTGGAAATATAAATGAATCAATTGTTTAGTATTATAACAAAAAAAATCAGGAGTTAATGTTTGCTTTAGTCCAGACGCTATCCTGTTGCTTTAACAACAACTATTGCTATTGGAGGTTTGTGTAATGTTTCAGCGTTCATGAAAGCATCAACTTCTTAGGCATCATTATTGTATCCCTCAGATTTGAGATTGATAGTCAGACCATAAAGAAGAACTGACCAACAGTAGTTGTACTAGCTGCAGGTTTTAGCTTTAAAAGAAGTACTTCTGTTGAAGTAGATCATTTTCAGATTTTCATGTCATAATGCAGGTGGTCAGTGAAGACAGATTGCTGTGACTGAGGACAATTTAATCCATCAAGCCCTCAGAATAAGGAAAATTCAGAAGCACCTGATGGGAGCCCCTATTTTAAGAATCTGCAGACTCTGACCGAATTAACAATTTACATCATAAACACAAACAGAAACACACCATGACACATACACCATAAAAGTATTCCTTTTTTATTTTTACCATTTAAATTATTTTACAAAGAAATACTGTTGAGGAGCATTCCAGTGTTCAACTCCTTTGCCAGGTTTTTGTATTAGCAGAATGTTGAATGAGGTAAGAGAAGTGAGATAAAGTACAAGGTTTATCTACAACAACAAGTATGTTTGGATATGTTTAGGTGTATACGTTGACTATACATTTATTGACATGCATGTAAGTCAACCCTAGTCATGACTTGGTTTTATGCAGAGGTGGGTGTGGTATGTTTTCACACACACAAAATAATAAACAAATAAAAAAATATATATATTCTGTTGAAACACTTTTATATTGCTGTATTATCAACCTTTAATATGAAACTGGTCAGTCCAGTTACCCCGGAATTTTGAGTCAAACTGTTACTGGAATATTGTCATATAAGATCATAACTTTATAAAGAACATTCTGAGAACCAAAAATGAACTTCCCGCTGATGGTTACATTCTCAGAACGTTTTGAGGACAAAAACAAATTCCATCTGGGTCACTGTTTAATCTGTGAAAGTTGTTGCAGTTATCTCAGAGGGAACTTTCTGTTCCCACAGTCTAAATGTATTCCACAGGAAAGAAGAGAGCCAACAGGGTGTCCTTAAATGCAAAAGAGCTTCCTAAAGATAGTCCTCGACATCTCTCTCACCTGCGGGAGACTTCACACCTCCACTCCCATCTTCATCATGTTGTAGGTATACAACATCTTGTCCAATATGGAGGCAGCGCGTGGATACCAGCGCGTGGATACCAGGCTCAAATATCGAAGCATGAGTCAGATCTCCAGCCAGATGGAGCCAGATGGAGAGACAATATATGAGAGTATGGAGGCTTATAGCTTGTAGCACAGTATTAACCATGGAAGATTTCCCCTTTGTGCATCTATTATTGGCACTGACTGGCAGAGAATGTATTGGCTTCTCCAAATGTCATAAGTATTATTTTATAATGGTTTTAATAACTGCTGGAGATAAATTGAATGATCCAGTCAGCTGTTTATAATGGTATGAATGCTGAATTATTATTAAACTTATGTGGCAACAATTGCAAATACATTCATGGTCAATAGAAGGGAGTCCAGACTGTCTTGGGGTAGGAACAAACCAAATATAAAAACAACAAACCACAAGGACGGAGAGTTCATGGTCAACATATAATTTAGCCATAAGCAGCACAAAATGCAAAGTAGTGGGTGGAAATTGTTTAATATCCTGACAAGGAAACCTGTTTTCTCAATTCCCACCTCTATGGTTAACATTTGGTTGGATTAGGAAACGAGATGAATCTGGTTTAGGTTAGAAAAAAGATATGACATGCGGAGACCCAGACTTTTTGAAATGACATTTACATTACTAGTTTTCTAGCAAAAAATATATTTTGTAAGCAACTTACTGTAATACTACCTACATATGTCATCAATTAATAAGGAAAAGGTAATTCATGCATCTGGTTTATTGCAAATTGTTCATACTGAACTACATGCAAAATCCTCTAGTAATGGATTTCCGTTCATAGTGATCAAAGCATTATGTAACTTTTAACGGTGAGGTTAAGGCAACCATAGCACTTGGTTAAGGTTAGGCACAGATCATTGTGTTGGTTTATCATGAAATATTGAAAAGTACGTAGCAGCATGTGTGTTTACTTTATAAAGTAAAATAACAATTCTAAAATGTGAATCCCTTATACTGTATGTCAAAGATCTTCAAAAATTAATCATCATCATAATCCCATCAGAGAAAAAATTATCTGTCTTAAAACATAATTGGCAACACAAATCAGGAGCAAATAAATGTAATTTCTACCTGGCACATGAGCAAAAAAATGAAAACAAGCAGTTGATAATAAGCAAACAGAAGTTGTGAGCTGTAACGCCACAGATGAGTAGCACAATATATGATCTGCAGAGTGAGGAAAGCTCTCTGGACAGGACTGCATGCTGAATGGCTTATAGGGAAATAGTGGACAGGTGCTTAGACTCTAGAATGGCCTGATATGTCAAGAAGCTAAGCAAACACATGCTACATTACACCAAGATGGTTCTGTCACCATCATATTAGTTGTCTCATTAGACAGTCAGAGCGACTGATGTGGTATGAAGAGTGAGGTAGTCCACATAGAGTGGGTGGGAGTGGAGGTGGATGGGTCAACAAACAAACAACCACAGGACTATCATTGCTTTTTGTGTCCCTTGCAAAGCTAAAAGTAAACCTTGACATGTCTTTTACTAAACATAACAAAGAGGTTTTGTGCCTAAACCCAACTTCCTGTGTAGACGGAAGTTCATTTTGAAAAGACTCTATGGGTGTCACGATTGAAAACAACTTACCATAGTATGAAGCTCAGTGCCACTGAAGAGGGTCTGTATTTGATGAGTTGGGAGTGAGAATGCGTTGATGAACTGGTGTCATCCTTAGGTCTTTTCATTGTGCTATACTTGTGCTGCAGATAACTTCTCAGAGAAGAAACGGAGCAGGTGATTAATGCCAAGGGAACATTCCTGTAGCAATAAAGCACCACTTCCAGCACAACTCGCATAAACTTCCAACATGAATGGCACTGCAAATTCTAGAGCGGACAGCACTGGAGAGCTACAGAGAAGGAGATTTGTAATGGAGGGGTGTCTGCCCTAAGCAGCAACAATATAAATGATTGAAGCTGATGAATCTGCAAAAACTGGGCAATGATTGAGAAATGGAGGGCAATACATAACAGCAGCATGAGCATACTTATTGCAGAGAGAGAATCATATCTAAAAAGAGACCAAAGCAAGATGATATGCTAACAATGAAGGTGTGTCGCTGTGCTATTGGACAGATGTGAGCAGCTGATGAGAATGGCTGATATCAGAACTCACAGCGCCAGACAATGAAAGCAAAGAAAGAATGGGTGAGAATGCTTGAGGGGACTGAATGGCAAGATATAAGAGAAAAGAAATGCAGGCCTACACATGGAAGAGTCAAGTCAATACCACAAATCTTGATACCAAATTCGTTACCACAGTAAAAAAAGAAACTTTAAAATACACTGCTTTATTACCGGTTTCATGCTGTTTTTTGCAAATTTATTATCAATCCCTGATGAGCCCCCTCCAGTTTCTCGCCAAAAACAAATTTTACATTTGAACACATCAAATAAATGTTATCATTTCCTTTTGCCCAATACACATATTTATTGTATACAGCTAAGTATGAATTCTGCATTCTGGACAGCAAAACTTTACTTTTTTCACTGCCTTTCACTGTGGTAATCTTATCTGCTAAATGAACAAATTAAATCTTAGAACTGATGTCATCATAAAAAACACCATATCTTTCGAGGAGGCCTTATTTTTCTGGGGTGTATATTAATTTAAATATTTGCTTTGATTAACCCAAAGAATGTTGGCATAGAAGTTTGACTTATGTGTTATAAGCTGATTAGAGTTATTTTAGGAAGTTAAACAGGTCAGAATTCCCTCTAAAATATATTTTTTGGTTTGCTATTTAAATATCACTCTCAAACACTTGTATTTATTCAAGTTTCTCACCAAGAACTATATTTTACAAGATGACTTTTGAACTAAACTTTATATTGACCTTATTGCTCAATACATTTTTTTTTTACTAAATAGAACTTGAACATTTCATAATGGAATTCTGGCTACTGAGGACAAAACCAGTACCTAGTTCTTACTGTCCTGACTCATCCGTCCTTGGAAATAAAATGAATCTCCATTTGGACATGTGTCTCACAGTGGACGGTCCACGTGAGAAGGCAGCCATGGCAGAGACAGAATCAGTCAATGTAGCTGTTTGCATCAACTGAAAGAGACTCGCAGCAGTCCATTAATGGAACCAACATCACCTTCACTTTCTCAACTAAAAAGCCACACAGAAATTCATTAGTGGTCCGCCAAGTAATATTTCCTTCTACTTTGATAGACTTCCCTCCATATATATATTCCTACACACACACACACACACACACACACACACACACACACACACACACACACACACACACACACACACACACACACACACACACACACACACACACACACACACACAGTGAGAGAATTAAGCCTGAGAGCAGAATACACTCAAAGCTCATTGAAATAGAATCACTGATATGTGATAAAGTTATTATCTTTACGTTCCCACAAGGGTACACACTTAAACACACACAGTGCTGGCAGTGGGCACACAGAGGAAGGCCTCAGATCATTAAAGCGGTTGTGGATGCATTGAGAAACGCTGAAGGGTTATATAATGGGAATCAAAATTTAATTGCGAGGCAGCAAAGAAGAAGAGCAGATGGGAGTGTAGAGGAGGAAAACTCACGTTTGTCAGAAATCTGACTTGATTTGAAAACAATACCAATCAAAGAAAGGAAAAATATGGAAGAAAATTGGTTACAAAAGATTTGAGAAAGCATAAAATGCTCTATTTTTAGTCTAAAGTTCAACTTTCGAGAGCAGAATTTCGATTTAAGCAGAGGGACAGAATTGTGAGCCTAACAGACGACTGGAGCAGCAATGTTTTAGCCGGCTTTATAAATACTCACACTTACGATGACCAAAGCTGCTCGCAAACCCAAACTGTCACCAGACCCTGTGCATAAGACCTGAAAGTGAAGAGTCATCGTATCAGACCAGTCCTTCTACTTTCAAAAAATAAAAGTTACTTTTTTTAGCCATTGGATAGAGTTAAAGAGCAGTGTTTGCTGTCTGTATTATCTTCTATTGCAATGCGTTGACACTGAATGACGAGAATCTCATTCAATTTGTTGGCGAATGATCTAGATTGAATCCGTCATGACGGAGGAGCAACATATTCAGAAGCTGGCTTATTTGCTTGTGTGGACTAACATTGGAGAAGACCGTGTGTCCTGTGGCAGCTTTCGATAGTCAAATAAATCCTCAAAAGCCAACGCAATTGAACGCTCAAATCTGATTCTGCTCTCACGAATCCGTGCCAGTGCTCTCTAAAATGTTGACTTACAGACAAATTTGTTTTGAGCTCTCTCAAATCCTTTTTACTTCCATAAAATTGCAGCACACTTCCAGCAAACTTAAAACTTAGTCTCAAGTATTAGCTTTGAAGTCACGGGTCGAACTCCAAATCAAGACCAACAACTACCATGTCATGTCCTGAGGTTAGAGAGAAAGCTCCCATGTCAAGGCCAACAAGTACTCTATCAAGATTTAAACAAGACAGGAAAGATAAAAATAATTGATCAAATCACGCCCAACACATCCTGAACTATAAGCTACATTTAAAGGAGAAACAAAAGCTTTTCATTGATAATTGGTATTCATTCATTCAAAATAAACCTCATGCAACTTCATTTAAATCATTTGTAATTTATTAACCAAAATTTTTGCATATTTTCAAAAGAGACATTTACATGATCACAATCTTTCTATAAACACAAATTACACTATAAACAAGAATGAAAAACAGTTACAAGAATTATAAAGAAATAAACATTAGATGCTTTCTGCAACGTGATTGTTTGGCTGCATATTCTACCCATTGTCAGGAAGGATTATGTGGACACAAATTGACACGATTTTCAGTAGAACACAAAGTTTCATATTGTTAGTAAATTAAGAGGCTGCATGCTGGAGGACATCCCCATGACAGAGACCATAAGAGGAGCATCTTCAAAAAAAAGTCTGTTCCTTCAGCAGACACACTCCCAATACTGTTTCTTGTCGTTTGAAAGACAAGCTTAGGATCAATGTGGCACCAGAAACTTAGTGGCTTGCTATTACTGTTTGCACCCCTCCATCTTATCTTCATTTTGTGTCTGTATTTCATGTCGATAGCAGCACAAAACCTTCTCCTGCATCACAGATGGATTCAGAAAGATGATATAAACAAACAATACTTAATATACTTGCTTCATGAAGGACGGAGACAGAAAACGTGTAAAACAGAATGAGAATTAGGATGTTGATCTCAAAGTGAGTCCCAGGGAGGAGCAGAGGACAACCAAGAGAGAGAGACGGAGTCGGTATCACCCAGGCCCAGGTTGTCTCTGCTGGCCCTGGGAGGAACCAAGAGGTGAAAAGGCGAAGGACAAAGACGGAGAGGGGCTTTGTTTAGTTTATCACTGACACACACACACACTCACACACTCACACGCACACACACACACACACACACACACACACACACACACACACACACACACACACACACACACACACACACACACACACACACACACACACACACACACACACACCTACTGCTGCTAGAAACAAGAGAAGACAAAGTTATAAACCTAACACAGACACACAAACACACACCAGCAGCTGAGAGTGATGAATGGGGAGGTAACAACCGTGTTGTCATGGTTTTTTCTCTTGTAAAGACCTTCTATGCTTGCTTTGAGACCACACGTACACACACACACACACACACACACACACACACACACACACGCACACACACACAACCTAACCCTACAGGGTACCCTCTGTTTCTTTTCTACAATCCTCTCACCAACCTCACAGATGGTGAAAATGGTAATTATGGGAGCAATTTACCATCAAGTATGAAGCTGTAATGCTGGAGACAAGCACAGTAGAGAGAGAGAGAGTATTTTCTTCTGCAGTTCTTCATGAGAGCAAAGTGAAAGTGTTTTCACTAGAAAACCTGGAGACGGCAGGTAAAGAAAGACCAGGGATGGAGTGGATGAAGAAACCAAACGGACAGGAAATCAATTTGAGCGTCGGTAATCAGTCTGCTGACAACCAACGAGTCTGAACTGAATCAGTCCCCAGAGACTGCCCGGTCAACATGGAGATAATGTTCCTCTGATGTACTGATGGTTGTTTTAATTAAAAGGCTGAGAGCAGAACATCTTGGCAGGTGAACGCTCCAAACGGCTCGTCAAATACTGACACTGGGTCGGTGACCCTCAGCGTCTGATGCATGGAGAACACAGAGGAAGCCCTTTAAACGTCTGTATGAAATGCACACAGATTTAAACTTCAGTTACTTCATTGCAAACTGTCATTTCTAGAAGGTCAGAGCAACTGGCATAGAATAAAGAGAGAGAGAGAGAGAGAGTCCACTGAGGGAGGAGGTCAGGGTGGATGGGTGGGTCAAAGACTCAGGAGACTGCTGCTTTTGTTCTGTGTGAAACCGAGTCGATGTTGACTTATTTTACCACAGGTTTGTTAATGTAACTGTGTGGAATTTTTAACTGGTTGTGAAACAGTCTCAAATTAATAATGGTGCCTCTATATGACATACAAAAGTAGAAGAGACCATCAGCGGGAAGATTAGCTATTTCTATATAGTTATTGTCATTTTGATTCTGGGCGAAATCAAATGAAATCATGCAGAAACTCCTTCAACTCGGACTCTAGCGGGGGCATCTTCAGAGAACAAGCCTACTGCTGACAGACCCAGACCCAGCCTTGCTGCAAACTCCAGCTGTGTTAGATTTCGGTTTGTTCCTTAGATGTATTTTGTTGGTGTTTCTCCTTCCCCTCTCTCTTTCTGTGTTTCCCCATTTCTGCAGGGCCTGTGTGTGTGTGTGGCAGGGGGGCGTGGCTGGCTGCTGATCAGACACACCGGTTCTCAATCAAGTCATCAGCCTCAGACTACATAAGCTTGGCTTCAACTCCACCTCGGTGACAGATAATTCCGTTTCCTTTCGGTAGAGCTGACCAATCTAGATCGTATATTATATAGGGCGGCTGTGGCACATGAGGTAGAGCGCTTGTCCCATAACCACAAGGTTGGTGGTTCAAACCCCTCTACCGGCAACATGCCGAGGTGTCCTTGAGCGAGACACCTAACCCCAAGTTGCTCCCCAGGCGCTTCATTGCAGCCCACTGCTCCTCCGGGATGGGTTAAATGCAGAGAAATAATTTCCCCATTGTGGGACTAATAAAGGATTGATTATATTATTATATTATTATTATAGTGTTGCCTCTGTGTGTTTTGGGGGGATCTTATTCTCATTTGTGCCTTTTGTGTTGGCAGGTTTTGGTGAGTCCTTTTTTTTCCTTTTTCTTTGCTCAGGTGCCTCCGTGCCTCCATATGCTCGCTCCTCTAGAGCCCAGCGCTCCCAGCAGAATAGTCCCCTCCACCTGCTCTGCCAGTCCTTGCCAACACTGTCACCACACAGCTGGAGACCAAGGCCTTTTTTAGGATTTTGTCTGCCAAAATTGTGAAATTTCCTTGTTGTAACCTTAAGTAATCCATCCATCCATCTTCCGTAACCGCTTATCCAGTTAAGGGTCGCGGGGGTGCTGGAGCCGATCCCAGCTAAGGCAGGTACACCCTGGACAGGTCGCCAGCCTATCACAGGGCTGACATATATAGACAAACAACCATTCACACTCACATCCACACCTACGGGCAATTTCAGAGTCATCAATTAACCTAACCTGCATGTCTTTGGACTGTGGGAGGAAGCCGGAGAACCCGGAGAGAACCCACGCTGACACAGGGAGAACATGCAAACTCCACACAGAAGGTTAAAGCTTAAGTAATGTATGCACTTAACTAATGCCACATTCCTAAGTTACGTAACAGACATACTTCTTTTAAACCAAACCATGATCTTTTACTTAAGCCAACCAAGTAGTTTTGTTGAATAAGCCTAACCAAGTAAACTTTAAAATAAAGTTTACGTTGGAAGTTTATTTTAAAGGACATTATGCATGTATCGAGCGCATACTGACACAACATATCAAAGTTTCAACGTCACATTGAACCCCTCTCCAACTTTACTTTGTTCATTTGAGTTTTATTCAGAGGACTCATTGTTTTGTAACAAGTCTAAAGTCTTAGCTTTGAAGTCCCCGGTCTAGTCCCAAATCAAGACCAACAACTGCAGAGTCATGTCCTGGGTCAAGACAAAAAGATCCCATGTCAAGCCCAACAAGTCCCGTATAAGGTTCTAAATCAAGACAGGAAAGATAAGATAAGATAAGATAAGATAAGATAATCCTTTATTAGTCCCGCAAAATTTGCAGGCTTACAGCAGCATAAAGTTAAAGTGCACACAAGAGACATAGTAAAGAAAGACAAGATAAAAATAAAAATGAAAATAAAAAAATAAAAATAAAATAAAAAAACAAGTATTATAAATAAGCAATAAAAACAGTAGAAAAACACAATAACTGAAATATAATATTTACAGACAGAAAAAAAAAAAAAAAAAACTATATTAACCATATTAACCATTATTGCACAGTGTTTTTATTGTCATGTGTCATGTGGTCTGCTGGGAGCAAGCTGGTTGTGTAACCTGACAGCAGCAGGAAGGAAGGACCTGCGGTACCTCTCCTTCACACACCGGGGGTGAAGCAGCCGGTGGCTGAAGGAGCTGCACAGAGCTGCCAGGGCGTCCTGCATGGGGTGGGAGGTATTGTTCATCAGGGATGACAGCTTGGCCATCACCCTCCTGTCTCCCACCACCTCCACCGTATCCAGTGGACACCCCAGCACACTGCTGGCCTTCCTGACAATTGTTCAGTCTCTTCTTGAGAGACTGAAAGTCAAAAATCATTTACAAAATCAAGGACAACACATCCTGAACTATGAAGAGGAATCATGAAAGCATCTGGATTTATTATTTTAAAATAAACTTGTGACAATTAAAAATCAATTGTAATTTCTAAACCAAAGGTTTTGAATGTTTGCACAAGAAACATTCACACGATCACAATCAGCAAAACAGTAATTACACATTTAACAGGAATTAAAAACAGTTACAAGAATAATAATTAAAAAAAATAGTGATTGTTTGGCTTCTAATCGATCCATTGCCAGGAAGAGTTGAGTGGATGCAATTTGGCACGCTCAGTTTTGATGCAGCTGTGATGTTTTAATTTACAGTTTTTCCTGGATGTTGAGTGTCTGTTTTGTTTTATCTCCTCGCATCGTTTCGCATCGTTTCACACCGACACCTGCAGAATCTCTTGCACGGATTCTGCATTGGTGACAAAATGACTCTAATTCAGTCACGACACCACTGATCCAGTGAAGTGCACCGTCTGGCACAGTCATTCCTCCGGCTCACAGGAAATTAAATATTTTACCTGTCACTCTGGTTCCCTCCTGTCAGACTGTACGAGGGAGTGTGAGTGTGTGTTCGATTGACCAGGTGCAGCCTTTAACCCCAGCTGGGCAACTCGAGCGAACTTGCTCTATGGTAATTGTGTCCTTTAATCAACCGGTTCCCTTCTGACTAAGAGCCAGATGGCGTGAAACAGCACCTCTGGTCTGTTGTCTCAGAAGATGAACAATAATATTGAGTACAGCAGCGGTGATAAGCAGGACGTCCTGCTGGTAGACAATACCATGTGCACTGATAATGTTAAAATAGCTCTCTTTAAAGCCTACTGTACTCCACTTGCAGTAAGGCAGAAATGAAAAACTTCAGGTGGCTTTAAATTATGCTTTTAGAATCTTGCTCAAGCTCCCAAGATGGACAAGTGCTAGTCAAATGTTTGTGACTAGAAAGGTAACCAGTTTTCATGCTGTTTTGAGGAATTTGATTTACAAATGTATATGTTGACTGATTGATTCAAAAACCTCAATCATAAATGTTTTAACTGAGCCAACACAGAGTGACACAAAGTATTCCTCTTGTTTGTGGAAACATTGGAACATATGTCTCTATGTCTTTTAATCATTGGTGACTTTTGTACTGCAATGACTATACCTGTCTTCGTGTTCTCATGTTGTATTGTATTTATTTGTTGTTGTTTTAGTTTTTTCTGTTTTGTATGGACCCATGTGTCTGAAATATAAAGTTGAATAATACACCACCTAGGTAGATTGCTTTGTTTGTTTTAACAGCTTGAGTTCACTCTCCTTTTTTGGTATATAGACAGATTGATTATTTGATTTTCACCTGGAGCCAATGATTGTCATTGTGGTGTATATTATCACTAGAACTTACCCCACATGTAAGATTATGTTTCAGCTTTGATGGTATTCAGGCAAATACACAAAAAAAATTAAACATGGTTTCAGCAATGCTGCCTAACTGTCAATAAGTTATAATATTTTGTTCAAAAATCCTGAGAGCACAATAAAAATCCATAGTTTCTACTTTTGATGACAGAAGGGAATTTCAAATGTATTTATATTTAAATGTGATGTAGTGCACATGCAGTGTCCTGAAAGTTAGGATTTGGACACAGGAGACTAAATAAAGGTGAGAACATGACCAAAATAAAAAAAACATAATGTAAGACAATAAGCAATTGTAAACTTTTTATGAATACCGATACCTTCATTATAATACTCAACAACATTATGACTATCACCAATAGAACCAGTATTTTTTCCAACACTTCCACTTCATACAGAAATGTATGTCTCATAATGTTAAGAATCAGGGCTTGTCAGACATGTTTAGATTAATTTGGTAATGGGAGGTATAGTTGGACTCAGCCCCTCCTTCTTGCATCATTCAGGTCCAACAGGGCATTTTATTGTAATGGCACATATTATGTAAACTTTGTTACACAAACCTAATGTTAGGTCCCTGCGGCCGATCCACCCGGTCACAGCTTTTTTCTGTCCTGGCCCCTCAGTGGTGGAATGAACTCCCCACTGACGTCAGGACAGCAGAGTCGCTGCCCATCTTTCGGCGCAGGCTGAAAACTCACCTCTTCAAGAAGTGCTACCCTGAGCCTTCCTCGTAGCACTTATTGCATTCGTATTAGTTGTTGCACTTATTGTATTCGTATCAGTTCGTTGCACTTATTGTATTCGTATTCGTTTACTGCACTTATCCTATTCGTAGTAGTTTGTAGCACTTATTATATTCGTATTAGTCTGTTGCAATTATTGTTTTCGTAGTAATTTGCCTCTGCACTATACTTTTGCTCTGGTTTATGCTTTTAGATGCTTGTTTAAGAAAGGAGATGCACTTATGACTTCTGGTGACTAGTAGTTCTCTTGAATACCTATGTTGAATACACTTATTGTAAGTCGCTTTGGATAAAAGCGTCTGCTAAATGACTGTAATGTAATGTAATGTAATGTTAGATTGTTTTAACTAACTACGTAGTGTTGTTGACGAAACCTGACGTTAAATTGTTAAACATAACAAAGTGGTTTTGTTGCCTACACCTAATGTTAAATTGTTTAATCTAACAATTAAGTTTTGTTGCATGAACCTAATGTGACATTTTGTATCTAACAATGTAGTTTTGTTGCCTACACCTAATCTTAAATGGTTTAACCTAACAACCTACTTTTGTTACCTTTACTTAAATTGTATCTGTGATGGCGGTACGTCATTATAACTCACTCTGTACTACCACCACATAAGGCGCTGTGAAGAATTTGTGGTCATTTCACATATTTCTATGAGATCACGTTGCACATGTGAGAAAGTTGAGATACATTGGCCGAAGTGGACATTTAAAATGTAGCCTATATATTTATTCATTTTTTTATTTTGCATTACACCTTGATTGGTTACGATAGGAAACAAACGGTGGTATTGCGGTTGATGGTCGTAATCTTAATTCACAGTTTTACCCCAGTGTTGATGCTTTATGAATTATAGTTGAGTATTTCTATCAGTATTTATTTATTCATAAATTTCCTTGATTTTCATGCTTTTTTTCAGTACTTATTTATTTACTGACATAAAGACATTGGCATGCATAGAGTGTCAAAGTTGTGTTCTTTGTTTTATTTTTTGGAGATAACCTCTATCGCTGCTATCAGGTCAAGCATTTGGTGGCTTTCTTCCTGGAATTGGTTAAGAAATGTGTTACCCTTCCTAAATGTGCTTTATTGCACCTTTCCTTTAAAGAAGACTTGCAAGTTGAAGACTAAAAACAGCTTGTTTACACATTGTTCATCATTCTAAGAAGATCAGTGTAAAGTTTTATATAGCTCACACAGGTTCACATACAAACACAACTCAGCAGTTGCCACAGTCTACTCATTTCTAAGGGGTCGTCCTTATTGTTTCCTACAAAACAATCCCATAGAGTGAACTGTTACTCTGCATAGTGGGTTTTCCTGATCAAATAAACAAATGGATTATTCCTAATGATTCTGCCTCTGAAAGCAGCATTCATAATCAGTGAGTCTGCCACAGGTATAGCATGAAGCAGGGACATGAAACAACAGAAAAATAATTGGATTTCAGGTGATCGTTTTTCAAATTCTGCTGATTTACTTTCTTCACAGCGGTACCGACCTAACTTTGATGCTAATACTGCATGCTGCGGCACTCATCATAAGTTTCTGGAGGATAAAGTATCAGCTGGAATCTCAAGATTAAAATATAAAGGGGTCACATGATGCAGCAGAGCCAGGTAGAAGTTTGTCCTTGATTCAAAATAACTAAGAACAATCCAAAACTGCCGAAATAGGAATATAAGATAAGATAAGATAAGATAATCCTTTATTAGTCCCGCAGCGGGGAAATTTGCAGGCTTACAGCAGCATAGGGTAAAGTGCACACAAAAGACATAGTAAAAGAAAGACAAAATAAAAATGAAATAAAAAACAAGTATTATAAATAAGCAATAAAAAACAGTAGAAAATAAACAATAACTGAAATATTATATTTACAGACAGAAAAAACTATTAAAGCTATAATTGCACAGTGTATTGAATTGCACATGTGTCATGTGGTCTGCTGGGAGCAGAGCTGGTTGTGCAGCCTGACAGCAGCAGGAAGGAAGGACCTGCGGTACCTCTCCTTCACACACCGGGGTGAAGCAGCCGGTGGCTGAAGGAGCTGCACAGAGCTGCCAGGGTGTCCTGCATGGGGTGGGAGGTGTTGTTCATCAGGGATGATAGCTTTGCCATCATCCTCCTGTCTCCCACCACCTCCACCGTATCCAGTGGACACCCCAGCACACTGCTGGCCTTCCTGACAAGTTTGTTCAGTCTCTTCCTGTCAGCTGTCGAGATGCTGCTGCTCCAGCAGACCACTGCATAAAAAATGGCTGAACCCACCACAGAGTCGAAAAGGTCCTCAGGAGTGCTCCCTGCACTCCAAAGGACCTCAGTCTCCTCAGCAGATACAGTCTGCTCTGTAACCAAACATAAAGAAGAAAGAACAAACAAGAAAACTTCCATTGAACCCTTAGAAGTTCTTCAGAGCACTCAGAGGTGGCTGCATATCTCCCACATTCTCCAGGTGGATGTTGATCTCACTGATAGCTCAACTTCACTTCACTGCCAGAAATAACGAAGTGGATGGCGACACACCACCTGAAGCTGAACCTGGACAAAACCGAGCTACTCTTCCTCCCGGGGAAGGGTTGCCCGCACCGAGACCTGTCCATCACCATTGATGATGCCGTGGTGACGCCAACTCGGACTGTGAGGAATCTGGGTGTGACCCTCGACGACCAACTGTCGTTCTCAGCAAACATTGCATCGGTCACACGCTCCTGCAGATTCCTCCTCTACAACATCAGGAGGATTCGCCCCTTCCTCACTGAGGAGACGGCGCAGGTGCTCATCCAGGCTCTGGTCATCTCCCGCCTGGACTACTGCAACTCACTACTTGCTGGAGCCCCGGCGTCGGCCATCAGACCTCTGGAGCTCGTCCAGAAAGCTGCAGCACGTCTGGTGTTCAATCGCCCCAAGTTCTCTCACACAACTTCCCTTCTCCGTTCCCTACACTGGCTCCCTGTAAGAGCTCGCATCCAGTTTAAGACTCTGGTGCTAGCCTACAGGGCAGTGAAAGGAACAGCTCCTTCCTATCTCCAGGCCTTGGTCAAGCCTCGTAGCACTTACACTCGTATTAGTTGTTGCACTTACTGTATTCGTATCAGTTCGCTGCACTTATTGAATTTGTATTTGTTTACTGCACTTATCCTATTCGTAGTAGTTTGTAGCACTTACTATATTCGGATTAGTCTGTTGCAATTATTGTTTTCGTAGTAATCTGCCTCTGCACTATACTTTTGCTCTGGCTTATACTTTGAAATGCTTGTTTAAGAAAGGAGATGCACTTATGACTTCTGGTGACTAGTAGTTCTCTTGAATACCTATGTTGAATACACTTCCTGTAAGTCGCTTTGGATAAAAGCGTCTGCTAAATGACTGTAATGTAATGTAATAACTACATTTGAGAGACAACTAATGAAGCTCTGGCGTAAGTTTGGTACTATACTATTGTATGCCTAGGCTTGTAATTTATTTCTCATACATCTGCCAATCACTCCTCTAACTCATGCTCACTTGTAATTCTTTGGCCATTGTTTGGGGATGTCAATCAGGATACCAGCTGTTCTGATCAGCTGCTCTACTCAATCCAATAGCACAACGACCCAATTACATTGTTAGCCAATCATCTTGCTGCTGTCTCTTTTTAAATATGATTGTCTCTCTACCTTCAGAAGGTTCATGCTGCTGCTACATGCCCCTCCACCTCCCCATCTCTGACCAGTCTTTGCAGATTCATCAACTCATCATTCTATCAGCCTCATCAGCCACCACCACCACCAGTGTCTGGACTCCACGGGGGGGATTTATCTTGCTGCTGCTCAGGGCAGACACCCCTCCTTTACAAATCTCCCTGGAGAGTCAAAGCGTCAAATACTTAGTCATCACATATCATCTGTTAATAGTAAACAACTATCTTTTTTTCATCTGACTTGCCTCTCCTGATTCCATGTCTATCAAATCCATTGCGTGCCCAACTAAATGTTTACAAGGAAACATATTTACTACTTGGTTAGATTTAGGTTTATATTGGTTTATATTGGTTACCATTCTCGTATGGCTCTAGCATAATATAGGCCAGCCTGAGGCAAGAGAGGAGAGTAGAGAAGCGTATGAGAGTGGCGTAGGGGGTTTGGACAATGAGTGAACAAAATATGAGGATTGTTAGTTTTCGTTTGTGATTCAAAGCTCAATGCATGGTTGTTAAATGATCAGAGGACCGGAGCAGACCCGATCGTCATAGTAACAAGTTGTATCAGGAAAAATGACAGCATTGCACCTGGCTCTTCATATCTGGTTTAACCGTGCCAGGCTCACATGACGTTTTGATTTGTTAATCTCCGACGAAATTAAATCAGGGACCGCCCTGGCTCCTTCGATTATTTGAAGTAATGGAAGGAGCCAAAACCATCATCAGCATTCATGTGATGAGTGTTGATGATATGATTGCACTCGGGATGGGTTGCCAGGGTACTATGGCAGGAGGCACACTGTTCAAGGCAGCTGTGCAATAGTTGATTTAATGTTCAGGAAACACATGAGTCATGTTTGGAGCTGTCCTATAGGCCGTTTTGGCTCTGACATGATGAACTTGTAGTTTGGTCGCAAGCACGAGCCACACGAACAAAAACTACGGATCACGTCAGTTTCCTGATCAGGAAAGTGTCTCATGTCAGTGTCCTTGAGCGAGACACCCCACACCTACTTGTTCATTCATTACAAGTTACTCAGGATGAGGACATAATCAGCTAAATCCCCAAGTAATAACTGCAAGGGCACATTGAAGGAAGTAGTGGATGCCACTCATTTATCTCATTTGAGTTCATCCGCACAGATTGCACTGGCAAGCGAATTCTCGTTTATTAATACATTTCTCCTTTAGTGCTGTGATTCAGTACAAGGCCTATGGCGCTTGCCTTGTTTTTTGACTTGTGACGCTTCTCTGGTGCGTCTGCCACACAGATTACTGTTCAGCTGTTCTCCAGAAGGCATTCTCCATCACGGAGAGGCTTGTAACACTCATTTTACCCCTTTGAGTCAGTAATGTTAGTCATATTTGTATCGAGGGCACCAAATTTTTTTTTGACAGAGCGCAGATGAGTGGATTTCATAATTAGATTTGCTTTTTAAGAATATCTAAAGTTAAATTGTTGAACTAAGAATAGTTAGAAAGTTGGGCCTTGAACCCAACAGCATCGGACGATGTGGTAAACCTCAGGTAAAATAAACCAATGAAAAACGAAGAATGGATGAAAAAAGAAGAATTTGTCACAAAATGGCGTCAACGGTTGTTATAGACACATTTGACCCATTTATTGCTTTTTACTGTTTGTGTAATATATTGGCGACCAACATATTATCTATATTTTTACTGTATTTAACTTTTCAATGTTGTACTTTCCTTCTTAAATAATTGCTTTTTGGATAATTAATGCCTTTGTTGATTTTATTTTGTGATGAAGCAGTTTCATTGTGTCGAAATTGGTTTTTCAGACATTGTTGCCTCACTGTTCTGACAGCTTTAGTCTGGGAGTAGATTGGCTTTTTAATTATTTAGATCACAGCCACCTAAGTAATGAATGTGTTTGTGTTTACTGTATATTGCCTGCTCTGCTCGGAGGTGCTTACTTGACAAATCCAGACAGAGATCTCTGGACCTGAAACTCTACTAAATGTATTGTGAGTGGTCAGATGCAGATCTTTCAACTGATTTCTGCCTTTAATACTCACATAAAGTGCCATCCATTATGGTGCTTGTCCCACTCCGGGTCATGGTGGCAACAGCAGATGCTGAACCATCTCAATGAGCTCTTTTAAACATAACTTCAGTTGTTTGAGCTCTTTACCCTGTCTGTAAGGGGGAGCCAGCCCTGGAAACTCATTTTGGCTGCTCGTATCTGTGATATCAGTCGTTTCGGTCATTACCCGAAGATTAAGGAAGCATTAAAGAAGGGTGACCTAGATTTTTCGATCCCAGGGTCCTCCAGTTAATATTTATGTGTCCTTGGGCAACACACTAAATCTCAAATTGCTCCAGAAGTAGGAATAGGTGTGAATGTTTAGTCCTGATGGGCAGGTGGCACCTTGCATTGTAGCCCTTGTATGAATGTGTGTGAATGGGGAAATGACATGTAGTTCAATGTAGTGTATTGTCGAAGCACTTTAAGTGGTCGGAGGACCAAAAAACGTTATACAAATACAAGTCCATCCATTTACCATGTTGTTGGTATGTTCCTCAAATGCATTTGTCATTCATTGGAAAAGTGTTGGCACCATTGAGCTGGGTTTTTATGTTGAAACATTTTTTAAATCTAGCATACTCTTGCTAGTGTCTCAAGATTTACAACCCTAGCTTTAACACTAGTTTCAAAGATAATCTCCCTACCTCAGTTGAAAGCAGGCCCTAACCTCTGGTTCTAAAGAGTGAAGCCAGTGTAGAAGTGTCTTAAACTTGCATTCCCTCCACTGGCCAGCAAGGGGCGACTCCTCCAGTTGCAAAAAGAAGTCTGATTGAATGGAAGTCTATGAGAAAATGACCCCACTTGATTTATTCCCTCAGTAAACACTGTAAACATGAGTTTATGGTCTCAATCTGTAGTTTCAAGTCTTCTTCAATACAGCATGATGTTCATTTTGTAAAATATGGTCCATTTAGAGTCAAATAGACCATAAAGCGAAGTAGGCTATAGGGTGAGGCTACCTTGTGATCGACGGGTCTGTGTCGCTACAAGAGCCGGATACGGCGTCTCCACGTCACGCCTCCGCAGACCAAATATGGTCACTTTTATTCACTGGTTGCTAAAGGTCGATATGACAGTGCCGTAACCCAAGATGGCGGCGGACAAAACGCCGAACTGGAGGCTTCTAAACGGCAGTCCACAAACCAAAGGCTGACATCACGATATTCCATCCACATTTTTATGGAAAAGTCGGGGAAGCAATCCTGTCTGCAATACTAAAGCGGCAGAACCTTAAATCAGTATGTACCCAGACTGATATGGTGAGGCTTTCGCTGTGATCCAATTATTTTTGTATTCAGTCTCATTCATGCCAGGTTGCATACTTTAATCACTTTGAGTGTAAGACGGATGGAAGTAGAATGAACAGTGCAGTCCAATCGTTTTCAGTTTTTCTTTTTTGTCAAAGGTCCATCACCGGGAAAAAAGTCTGTGTCCTGATTCTTCCGGACTGCACTGTAATTATCATCAATGTTTCTTACACACTTTGTCTCTATAAGAATGAACCCACCATTAGGTATGCTGTCAGATTGTCCTTGACTAAAGACAGTAAAAGCATAATTACTTACTTACTGCATATTCATGGTTAAAAGCGTAAGTCAACACCTGGAGCTTTGATCTGTGAAGCTGATGACCAAAGCCCCCCAAAAAATGTGATTTATACAAAGAAAAACAGAGAGAACCTATTTGTTTCCCAGACATGCTGCTGTTGTGGATGGATAAATAAAGGGCCAGACGGAGGGAAACGCTCTCTGGGGCTGTCTGGCCCGCTAAACAATACATTAATAGCACAATCAATCTTTAATCCCACAATCATTCTTTAATAAATAACTTTGCTATGAATCGACGCTTTGAGATCAAGCAGGAGGCCTCGCAGGTAGCGATGCATATTAGGACAGGGGAAAGATAAAAGAAAGAAGGAGGATAAGTCAAGAAAGGAGGTTTAAACAGCTGCGACAAAGGAGCAAAAGGAGATGAAAGGACTGAAAAAGAAGAAAAAAAGAGGAGACAAAAAAGGAAGTTGAAATAAAATGCATAGAGGAAACGAGGGAGAGAAGGAGGTGACAGGTTAAATGGGTAAATGAAGAAAAGGGGGGAAAAAGCTTGAGATAAATAGAAGGTTAAAAGGACCGAGAAAATGAAGTCAAATAGAGGCAGAGGAAAGCAGCAGAGTAATGAGATGAACAGGAAAAGGAGTCATTAGACAAATGTTTTTAGGAAGCAAAATAACCCCAAAACTTCAAATGAACCAATATGTTAATAACTTTCATTTTTATTTAATGAATCAGCAGGAGGTTGAAGGCCTCAGGTAGGAGACAAAGGAAACAAAATAGGAAACATGCAGGGGAGAGGAATGAGAGGAAATGAGCGGGAACAAGGAAAAGAGGTGGGGAGAGGAGGGACTGAAAGGAAATGGGGACATCAGGAAGGATAGGAAAGGAGGAGAGGAAACATGAATAAGAGAAGTAACAAGGTGAGGAGGAGAAAATGACAGCAATGAGAGGAAAGAAAAAAAGAAAAAGACA
Source organism: Anoplopoma fimbria (assembly GCF_027596085.1). Taxonomy (NCBI): domain Eukaryota; kingdom Metazoa; phylum Chordata; class Actinopteri; order Perciformes; family Anoplopomatidae; genus Anoplopoma; species Anoplopoma fimbria. The sequence continues at coordinate 11,495,205 of NC_072449.1, forward strand.
GGAATGCGAGGAAGCAAGGACAAGAAAGGAAAAGAGAAGGGGATAAGTAGAGGAGGAACTGAAAGGAAATTAGGTCATCATGGATAAATGGGAAAAAGAGGAAAGTAGGAGAGGACACGGATATGAGAGAAACAGAGAGGAGGAGAAAATGACAGGAACTAGAGGAAATAAAAAGAGAAAAAGGAGAGGAATGAGGGAAAACGGAGAAGAAAGGATAAAATGAGGAACTGAAAGGAAATGAGGACATCATGGATAAAGGAGTAGGAGAGTAAAGGAGTAGAGGAAACAAGGAAAGGTGGAGAAAATGTCAGGAATTAGAGGAAATTAGAAGAGAAAAGAAGAGGAATAAGGGAAATCAAAGAGAAGAAAGGAAAAGAGGTGGGGAGAGGAGAAACTGAAAGGAAATGAGGACATGAAATGAGAGGAGAAAAAGGGGAGGCGTGGATGAATCAGAAGGATAGGAAAGGAGGAGAGGAAACAAGGATAAGACAGAAAACAAGGAGAGGAGGATATTGACATGAAAAGGAGGAACTTTGTAAAGAACATAAGTGGAATTAGAGGGAATGAGGAGTAGAAACCAGAGGACCGGAATGACAGGAAACAAGGAGAGAAAGGAGGAAAAGAGGAAAGAAAAGTAAAGTAAAGAAGAGGACAGAAGGGGGGATGTGGATAAACGAAGAGAAGAAGCTAAACAGTGCAACAGTGTGGGTGAAACAAGGGAAATGTTGCCAAAAGTTGAGTGGCGATGAAGAGGAGGACGGATAACGAGGAAGACCTGAAGAGCGGATTAAATGACAAAAAGAGAAGAAGGGAAAAAGAAAGCGAAAAGGTGGGCGAAGAGCAGATGAATGATGAAGCAGCGTGTCGGAGACTTTGTGTATTTAAAGAGTGATAAAACAGGAGTTGGTGATGCAGAGCGGACCGGCGGAAGAGAGGATGGAGGATGTGTGTGTTCGAGGCGCCCGAATCAAGCTGTTATGATGATGAAGGGATGTGGAGGAAAAACCAATCACGACCGGCCTTCTACCAACTCGGCGGAGGAGAGAGAAATTGCTATTCCCTCAAGAAACATCAATTTTGTCCCCCCCCCACACACCCTCACACACACACACACACACACACACACACACACACACACACACACACACACACACACACACACACACACACACACACACACACACACACACACACACACACACTCAGACAGACAATGCACACTCTGATGGGCTACACCCTCACATGGAGAGAGCTTCAACATCACAGAGGCTTTTTTGCGGAACGGGCCAAAGACACATCTTAGCGGGTAATTGCATGTTGAAACTGCTACAACAGCAGGCCAGGGTCAAAACACACACACGTTCACACACACGCACACACATATTAGAAGTGTTTGGATAGCACTCAGCAGTTTCACAGGCTTCTGTTTATTTCTGTCGATACTGTGCTGTCTGCATAAATTGACCGCTGGGCAGCCTTGTTTTTATTACTTCATAAATGGACTGCAGTCTCCCAGGGGATATCTCTCTATGTTTGAGTGGTCAAAGGTCACGGATTGGAGCCTCCGCTTTGCGGCGCCCCATTTTTTGCCGTTGTGTGTGTTTTACAGTTCACAAAGCAGATATTCACGGCGTCTCATCTTCTCCCTGAAGTTTTTCTTCCGCCGTTCGGAAGTTATTGGGAATCACCTGGGATTTCAACTGCTTCCTCTGGCGGGAAAGCGAGACTCAACCTTATATGCCCCTTAAAGAATTGGGGAGATTGGTCTTTTTAGTGAGCTTCCTCCCGAGACATTCGCACAGACTGAAAACACACAAACATCTGTTCTGCCAAAATGGAAAGATTCCAGAGGCGTACCAGGTGTAATGCGGGGCTGAATAAGCTGCTTAACCTTGGTATCAACAGGAAACACAGGTGCTTCTCTTCTCACAGCGACAGCGGTTAGTTTACAAACCAACAGTGGTTGTATTTAATGCGTGTGAATGTCTGGATTAAAAACCATGGCCAACATTCAAACAAAAATAAATGGATTAAAGTTCACCTATAAAGGTAATAAAGGGCAAAAGTTCAATCTCTTGACCACTTTGTGATCTCCTAATACCATGAGAATCCAGCTGGCCTGCAAGGTTGAGGAGATACATCAATCACTAAAAACCCTGTCAGAACGCTGGACAACTCAAGACAGACTTGTGTGATAGCAACTGCAGTAAATATGTAATTTCAGCATTCATTTTAAAAGCTAATATTAATAAATCTATCTGCTGATCACAGAAACTGTCAGGGATGCAATCTTACAAGCAATCTGAATAATCAGCCGATATATTCAGGCAAGGTCTTGTGAAGGACATAAATCAATCAACTCTAATTAGCCCATGTAGCACATTATGCTAGTTTGGGTAGACTTTTAAAACTATATCTCACATGTGCATTACACGGTCTTTGCTTTACAGTCCTTTACGGACATCTGAAACAATGTGATCCACAACGTTTTTGCACTGAGACATGCACAAGGGAAGAAGAAACAAGAGATACTGTCGTCTGCAGCACCGTTATAGCAGATAAATCAGCCTCATACGAGATTCCCATTTCAAGTTGAGAATATATAATAGAAGGTGTTTTCTCTGATGTTAGATATTGACTGGTCATTGTTGACCGTTGTTTAACACTAAATGTTATATTCCCCATTCACACCCATTCATACACTGATAACAGGGGATACCATGCAAGATGCCACCTGCCCATCAGGACTATCTGACATTCTTATCCATTCTGACACTGCAGGAACAGGCTACGATAGCAATTTGTGGTTAAGTGTCTTGATCAAGGACATATCGCCATGGACAAGCGGAGTCCGGGATCAAACTGGCAATTCTCTGATTGAAGGATGACCCGCTCTAACGTAGTCGCCCCTTAAGACAAGACAAATATCGCTGCAGTTTGTGGGAATCAGCAAACCTCAAATACCGGTGACCGTTGCTCACAGGATGACTTTATATATATATATATATAGAAAGACGCCATGTTACACCCCGGGCACTAACTTACTATGAACTATGTTTGAGTTGTCCTTTCATATAATCTTTTACAGACACCCGATGTAATCAAAATGGAACCTTTGTTGTGGTTACCATATATCTTCTCCTGTTGATCAATACACTGCTGTCTACTAATCTACTATGAGTGTTGTACAATGGATTTCTGCTTTTACAGCTGTTGAACCTTGCTTTACTCTCGAGGCTTTAGAAAAACGACTCGGCTCTTTGATTCAACAGGGACTTAAAGCACTTTACTGACAAGGCACATTAACAGAGAGCAAAGGAAAAAAACAATGCTATCATTCCACACAACAGTTTGAATAAACATTGGGCAGCACACTGAATCCAAAGTGTAAAGATTTGATCGATTTTATAGGTGAGTGCCGAGGGTTAAGTGCCTCGTCCTGTAGCACATCGACAGGCAGCAGACGCACAAATAAAACCCCAAGTAGGGATACGACCATCAATGCATCCCTCTGAGGCAGCATTGTGCAAGTAGTTTGATTCACCGGAGCTGAATGAGCCGTATTACGAGTTTGTGTGCCGATGTGTGGCTTTATGCCGGCTTTTGTGTATTGTGCTGCTGATAAGGCGGCCGTGTCATTGCACCCCGCCGCATTGTTCCTGTGATAAGGAAGCTGCGGAAGGAGACATTTTCCTCTGCAAGAGACAGAGATGCTATCAGCTAGGGGTGTGTGAGGGCGGTGGGAACATTAGGGGTGGAGAGTGGAGGAGTGGGTGTAGGTGGGGCTGGAAGAGATGTGCCAGGAGTGTGGGTGTGCTTATCCTACGTCTGTAACAGATGTATGGACATAACAGGCGAATAGGTAAGCGTGGTAATGGATAAGGTGGGGACGTGTTTGTGTTGTGTGTGCTAATGGAAATTTTCAAGGGCAGATAGGAGGAAGTGAAGCTGAACTTATCGACCAAACAAATAATGCAACAGTTTGTGTGTTTAAAATCTAGAAATTTGTTGGGTTTTAACAAATATTTAACCAATGAAAAGTACTAAAATGAGCTTGTTAATTACGTCTCTCTTAACTCAATCGGATCCAGAAACTGCTATCTCCACCTCGCCTCCTTCTTGAATGAAGGATGAAGGTGGTGCGCAGCTTTGACTGTGAGCTTTACATCAGCCCTCAGCAGCTGGTGGACTTAGTTCAGCGGGAGAGGGGCCGCTATGATGTTGACATTGTGGTTATAGTTTGAAGACTTTGTTGAGGAGATTAGCGTTGCTAGCTAGCTAACGTAATCCGATGCATTTACTGCCTCAGATGCGGCCGTTGTAAGCGATGAAAGAAAAAAACATGTATCTTGACATTCTCCATTCAAACACATTGTAACTCTATTTGAGCTAGATTTTTTGTAAAATAGAAATAATATAATGACACATGCAAGTATCTGATCATATATAAAGACGCAATACAACTTTGACGATGCAAATTAGTTTTTTCATACCTAAAAAAGTAACACTTTTGGACATACAAGGTTTCTGCCTGACAGCGGCAATATGGCCCAATTTTTGGTCCAGTTCTGTTTTTTAAGTACATGCTGCCCATTGGTTACATCACCTCTCACTTTGATATCTACCATCATTTTGATGTTGATGACACATAGCTGTATCTGTCTTTTACTTGTAATACCTCTACACAGAGAGACACATTTAAAAACTGCATTAGTGCAATAAAATAATCAACATTTAATATAAATATATATATTATTTATCATTACAAGCAACACTCTGGTCAGCATAAACGCCTCTCCAGTGTCTTTCTAGTAGGTCTACTGCCCCTGTGCTCAGCCCCAGAGTGTGTCTTGGAGACCCAGGGGCTAGCACCACATCTGCAGTCCCTGTCACATTGAAGCACCTGTCATCATTGTTCTTGCCACATTGCATAAATCTTAACACAGACCCCAAATACTGCCTAGCTGAGCGTCTCACCGGGCTGCTTTTGTGTCCTACCATGCATACAAAAACAGGATGCTTCAGCCACAAATGTAGATATGTCCATAACACAAACACTGTAAGATGTTTTAGCAAGTCTGCGGAAAATGCCTTGACCCTACACTTTATCAGAGACACATTCTGCTGCCTACTTTCCTCTATGATGGAAGATGAAAGAGGGTATAGAGTCAAAATATTTTTTCGAACTGCTCACTTTATCTATTCTTGAACTCTTCAGTCAGGATTTGTCTTTGGACGTCTTTCCCCATGGGCCAAGTATAACATCCCTGCATTTTTCTTTCAAAATAATATGAAAAGGAAGCCAGAGAGGTTGATGTTTGACACAGAGCCTAACCAATTCAATAGGGCATGATGTTGTCATATAGACAGCTGAAAATCATTTACAAGACAGTGTTCTTCTCATCACACAGCTCTTTGAATTTTAAACAGGGATGATGAAATTATGACTCAACCTAGGCCCAAGCTACTTTGATCAAGATAACATGATGAGGTGACCTGAATTATTCATGAGGTTTTACTTATTTCATTTTTTTAGCCTGGACGACAAAATCCCCAGTCCCCAACACAGGCTCTGTTAGCTTCATTCTGAAGTGCTCAAACTATGGTGGAAATACAGTGGGAAAAAAAAGTATTTAGTCAGCCACCAATTGTGCAAGTTCTCCCACTTAAAAAGATGAGAGACGCCTGTAATTTTCATCATAGGTACACTTCAACTATGAGAGACAGAATGGGGGGAAAGAATCCAGGAAATCACATTGTAGGATTTTTAATGAATTAATTGGTAAATTCCTCGGTAAAATAAGTATTTGGTCACCTACAAACAAGCAAGATTTCTGGCTCTCACAGACCTGTAACTTCTTCTTTAAGAGGCTCCTCTGTCCTCCACTCGTTACCTGTATTAATGGCACCTGTTTGAACTTGTTATCAGTATAAAAGACACCTGTCCACAACCTCAAACAGTCACACTCCAAACTCCACTATGGCCAAGACCAAAGAGCTGTCAAAGGACACCAGAAACAAAATTGTAGACCTGCACCAGGCTGGGAAGACTGAATCTGCAATAGGTAAGCAGCTTGGTGTGAAGAAATCAACTGTGGGAGCAATTATTAGAAAATGGAAGACATACAAGACCACTGATAATCTCCCTCGATCTGGGGCTCCACGCAAGATCTCACCCCGTGGGGCCAAAATGATCATAAGAACGGTGAACAAAAATCCCAGAACCACACGGGGGGACCTAGTGAATGACCTGCAGAGAGCTGGGACCAAAGTAACAAAGGCTACCATCAGTAACACACTACGCCGCCAGGGACTCAAATCCTGCAGTGCCAGATGTGTCCCCCTGCTTAAGCCAGTACATGTCCAGGCCCGTCTGAAGTTTGCTAGAGAGCATTTGGATGATCCAGAAGAGGATTGGGAGAATGTCATATGGTCAGATGAAACCAAAATAGAACTTTTTGGTAAAAACTCAACTCGTTGTGTTTGGAGGTGAAAGAATGCCGAGTTGCATCCAAAGAACACCATACCTACTGTGAAGCATGGGGGTGGAAACATCATGCTTTGGGGCTGTTTTTCTGCAAGGGGACCAGGACGACTGATCCGTGTAAAGGAAAGAATGAATGGGGCCATGTATCGTGAGATTTTGACCTCCTTCCATCAGCAAGGGCATTGAAGATGAAACGTGGCTGGGTCTTTCAGCATGACAATGATCCCAAACACACCGCCCGGGCAACGAAGGAGTGGCTTCGTAAGAAGCATTTCAAGGTCCTAGAGTGGCCTAGCCAGTCTCCAGATCTCAACCCCATAGAAAATCTGTGGAGGGAGTTGAAAGTCCGTGTTGCCCAGCGACAGCCCCAAAACATCACTGCTCTAGAGGAGATCTGCATGGAGGAATGGGCCAAAATACCAGCAACAGTGTGTGAAAAGCTTGTGAAGACTTACAGAAAACGTTTGACCTCTGTCATTGCCAACAAAGGGTATACAACAAAGTATTGAGATGAACTTTTGTTATTGACCAAATACTTATTTTCCACCATAATTTGCAAATATATTCTTGCAAAATCAGACAATGTGATTTTCAGGAATTTTTTTTCTCATTTTGTCTCTCATAGTTTAGGTATACCTATGATGAAAATTACAGGCCTCTCTCATCTTTTTAAGTGGGAGAACTTGCACAATTGGTGGCTGACTAAATACTTTTTTGCCCCACTGTACATAAAATCTGGGCCGACAAACAGAAAGAAATGGCGGCTCCCAAAACGGTCCGGTTTGCTCTGGCAGTCGGCCGCTGCTTGCTTATGTCCAACAACGTGGTGACAAAATATCTAACTTTAAATCTTAATATTTGAGCCAAGAAATAGGCCTTGTTTACACATTTGTCAAAGGATTTCAAGTTTATTAATATTCATTTTGTTGTTTTTCCATATTTCATCAACTTCGTCACTGTACGTTCCTCAGGCCCCAGCAATGCATCCGCTAAGTGTGAATTTTGTTGGCTGGATGGTCCTCGAGATATGCAAAAGACACACAGACAAAAAGTTACAACTAAAACGTAGAGTTCATTGTCATGCCACCATCTAGAAATCGCACCAACTTTGACATTGCACTTCCTTGGTTCCCCAGCAATACACCCGCCAAGTCTGAAGTAGATTGAATGAAAGGTCCTTGAGATACACTAAGAACAAACCTACAGAGAGACGGACGGACAGAGATTCCTTGGTTTACAGTTCCATGTTTAATAAATACATTTGAAACCACATGCATTGACCACCGTAGACAGAACAGATGCCTTGAGCAGCTACTCTCTCAGAAGTGCAACAGAGAACAAGCAATTGGGGTATCTTCTAACAGTGTTGCCAAGCAAACTGTGGGCTGAGAGGATTCTTTTTGTCAAGCTGTTTAATGAGGAAGAAAGTCAATAATTGAACTTTTTCTGTCATGCTGGGAGCAACTGTGATCTGATCTCGAGCTGTGCGCACGGCCCAAGCAATTACCCACACAACAGAAAGTCACTATAAAGGGAGTAGTTTATCATGGTGACGAGTTGGAAGTGTACAGGTTATTACAAACTGCTGCCTGCAGCTCTGCATCTAACACCTCACTGAGACTGCTCCCGCCTGCCCCATAACTCCTTGCTATATTTAAACGTTTTCCTGAAAAAAAGAAAAGTTACATGTTTGGTAGATTTATTTTTGTAATCTCATAGACCAGGGGTCTTCAATGTTTTTCCCTGATAGAGAGATGGAGCAGGGACCCCCTACTATATATATTGTATATAATTGTGTTTTATATTAAACTGGGCAGAGTGGCATGTATAAACATACCTTGTTATTGTGCATTCAATACTAAGCTATTCAAATAATACACAGGTTCATATATTCATGTTTTTATTTTAAACATGTGCAGGTACAGTGAGTAGGGTGGCTGTGCCACTGCCATTTATAAACACACCTTGTCAACTGATACCAATGCTAATATCAACATTGTCTGTCAATTGCATGATAATCATGCATACAAGCTATTTAAATTGACATTTTTATTTTAAACATAAATGTGGAAACGAAAATGAGTGATGGCCTATTAGGGCCACTGCCATGCATAAACATACCTGTTATCTTGCATACAATACTGAACTATTAAAATAATGGACAGATTCATGTTTGGGTTTTTTTAAACATACATGTAGGGGGACAGTTTTTTTTAGCCAGGAATATCTTTTTTTTTACAACGGTATCTTCTTTTCAAATAATATTGCAGCGTGCGTCCTTGTGTCTGGGATCTTAGTCAGCTGGGGACTGAATAGACTCTCGGTCAATCAAAGGGAACCTGACAGAGCCAGCGTGTGACATGCGGCCTCGTGATTGGCTCAGCAGCGATAGGGGCGGGGCCTCCTCTTTGAGGGACAGGTCCAGGCTAGTCTCACTGTGAGTGAACCGGTGCCCGGCTGGAGAGAACTGCTGTCTGAATGTGTGCATTTCTGACTGAAAGATAACATCTTCTGCCTCCATTTATCCATTCGCTACAATATGTTGGATTCATGTTAATGTGTATTTAAAGAATTTAAATTTGTGGAAAAAAATTTGTAAAAAAAAAAAATATGAAAAATTGTCTAATCAACCAAACATTTCACGACCCCCCCTGCAGTACCTCCGCGGACCCCCTAGGGGTCGCGGACCCCCTGTTGAAGACCTCTGTCATAGACAATTACATTGCATTTACTGTTGCTGATTCATGATGAAGCTATCATGTTGTTCACCAGTCGAATGCTTCCAATCTGAAGCAGCAGAAGCGGGAAATGATACAGCTCTGATTAAGCTGTAGGAGAGTGAACGACAGAAAATGAGGCTGACAACAGGGAGATAGAATTACAGGCATGCAATGTTTCTTGCCAATCCCTTGTTTAGTAAGTAGGTATTTTAATTCCAGCAAAGGAACAGCGGTCACCTAACCCCAAGTTGCTCCCGAAGGCTTGCCATCGGTGTGGACTGGATGTGAATGAATGTTAGTTAGAGTCTGATGGTGGCACCTTGCATGGTAGCCTGTCATCAGTGTGTGAATGGGTGAATGATATGTAATATACTACTGACTGTAAGTCGCTTTGGATTAAAGCGTCTGCTAAATGACTGTAATGTAATGTAATGTAACAGGGTAAGCCCTATGTTCCCTCAGGATCTATGATTATTTTACCCTCCAAATTAGGCCCGGCTCCACATTGCCTTAGCATCATGCCTTGTCCATGTTGAAATCTATCATTAACTTTTTGAGATACCGGGCTAACACTATCTGACAACAGACACTGGTTTAGCTAGTAGTCGTTGCCTTTGTTCATTGGGTTGGTTAGGTTGAGGCATGAGGACTGAGATTTGTTAGGGTAAGAATATCAGGGTCAACCAATCAGAGGCAGAGTACGGAGGGTCATGCCTTTGCAGGAAGAAGATTGCGTCAATGAAAGGATGATGATGCCATTCTGCAATAATTAGCCAAGTGCTTTGCATGTGTTTTTGTTGTATTTTTCTTAGCAGTGGCCCTTGCAACAATGTACATTTGTTTTGGGGGTAGTGGGTTGCCGTTAAAATGGGATTTTGGTAAAATCTGAGATTTTTCAGAATATTGGGATTTCAGAATAATGGGCCATCGGAACAGTGGCATGGCACCGGCAGATGTACTGATCTGGGGTAACATAGGGCTGAGAGAACATAGGGCTAAGGGAACATAAGATTGAATAGAGTTGAGGGAACATAAGACTGAGTGAAAGTAGGGGCTGAGGTAACAAAAGACTAAACAGTTATGATAACAGGGTTGAGGGAATATGAGACTGAGGGAACATAGGGCTGAGTGAACATAGGGCTGAGTGAACATAGGGCTGAGGGAACATAAGCCTGAGGGAACATAGACACATTCACATCATTAACAATGACAGCGAATATAAAGAGGGATCATTTCTGAATATTATTACATTGATTCGCTATTGCTGAATAAAATGCTGATCATGAATGGTTACATGTTTGATGTCTTGGGGTATGAAATAATATAAAATAGGGATTATAATTTTACTTTATTACAGGAAGATTGTTAGCATTAAGTCTAATTTTAGCACCGTAATAATAAACACACAAGCGCTCATTCTGTAATACTAAACCCAACTTATTTTAAGGAATATGCACCATGTAAGCACCTGTAACTTATAGGTATTGTTGCACACTGTGTATTATCTTGATTGTTTCATTTCAAATCCATTGTGGTTGTGTACAGAGCCAAAATGATGACAATTGTGTCAATGTCCAAATATTTATGGACCTGACTTTATGTGATGCAGTTTCTGTTGCATATTAAAATAGCATTGTTGTAAACTCTCCAGATCATACTATTCTCAGACTAACCCAGTATCGGGTTGCCCAATGCTCCAAATACTAGAACAGGATAAATGCAGAGGCTGGAGTTCATTGTGTGCTGTGCTATGTACAATGTGTGACAATAAAAGTTCATTCACATTTACATTTTCATATTGCCTTTGAAATTTATATTATAGATAAGGACAAACATCTTATTTTGGTCCTTTATTCCATCTCCATTTACTCTGTAATGGTAATAGAAATAGGTTTACTTACAATAAGGTTGTATTCCTTTGCTTCTTACCTTTTGAAATGAAAACATAAATATGCATATAAGCCGTATGGTTGACAAACTATTACTCATTCATTTTGGGTATGTTATTTAGTTGTTTTTTTCTTCCGAGGGACAGAGCTAGGGGTGGCAGGTTAACAAAAATAAACCTCAAAAATGCTTAGTTTTAAATAAAATGAATGGATTAGAAGGGGTGTAAAATGGTCTCATAAGACCTGAGGAATGGTAATAATGCCCTTTCTACAAACAAATTGTCAAACACATTGAACTAGCTTGTACCTGTGGTATTTATGTCTGTCAGAGTCAAAGAAGCCCTCTGGTTTTCTAACATCATGCTTTAACAAATGCAGGAGTTTTCTACCAGGCACTCAGTGTAAGTCACCCTGGATAAGAGTGTTTGCTAAATGCTTGACAGGTGTAATGTAGCAGTGGGGGGTAAAGGTAACAGTGCCCCAACAAACCCCGGTTTCCAGCTCCTCACTGAGCAGATCCACTGGCACAGGCAGGGGTTAAGCACCTTGCTCAGGGGCACCTCAAAACTATTTACTGAGACAGAGCAGCTTTGGCTGATTTCCCCTGCCGTAGCCGGCCTTCGGACTGTTGACCTTCCAATCACGATCCCACTTCTTAACCCCCAAACCCCCCAGCCACCACCCCAACCAGGCCTGATTAATGCAGGATGGCAAAGTGGATGAGACAGAAGAGGCAGAGGTTATTCTTCCTCTCTGTCTCACTTGCTCTCTCTGTCTCACTGCACCTATCCGCCTGAGCCACAGGCTACCCTGTGTTATAGATGTTCACTTTTTAAAAGCTTTCCCTCAACAGTGATGAACGTTAATTTAATCTAACCTCTTTCTTTGTATCCGTCTCACTGATTTAAACTCTTTATCTTTCTTCCTCCCTGTGCTGTCCCCAGGTGTCCCCAACCACTGAATGTTATGTGTCAGAACTTGAAGATGCATCTTAGTTAAACCTGGGTTTTTGGTTGTGCATTGACTGGCATGACCCTACATGCACTTATGCGCTGACCTTATGTAGTCTACATTTGTTTACTTCAATGAGACAGATAAAACCGAAAACAACTGTCAATGAGAGCTCAGCTTTGGGAAGGGAAAAGATACAGGACAAGAGGAGGAGACTACGAGAAAAAGAAAGAGAGAAGGTGATGGAGATGGAGATGAAAGGAAGAGCAGATTTACTGCCCACGGTGCCCAGGTTAGGATTAGCAAGATGCCCCTGTGCTTTTTCACACAAACAAAAACTCACCTGATCCAATTAAAAATGTGTCATTGCCAAAGATATATAAATGGTCTTTGTTTTTTTGCAGGGTTATTGCACAAATTATCAAAGCGAAGAGGAGAAATCTGAGAGCAGACGCTCCGCAATAATATATATGAGTGCAAGCATACAGTTGAGGCAGAAGCGGAGCAAAGCCAAGCACATGCAGGGGAGTTTGAGGAAAGGGTTTTCTTAACACTCAAATGACTATAAAATCATGCACCCAATTAAACAACCACGCTCTTGAATAAAGATATGAAAAAAGTTCCTTAGTCCAGTTATTAGATTTCCTCCTAGCAGAGGTCCAAACCTCTTAATGACAACATTTGTCCCTAAGACTATTTACAAGGTTCTGAGGCATAGCTCTGATAGTCATTCCACAACCTATGCTCAGATCCAAGGGTGACCAGGCCTATTCTTTTAGGGCCCCCACTATTTGGAATAACTTCCCTGAGGAGATTAGACTGGCGAGCTCCTTAACCTCCTCATTTCTATCTTGTAAAAGCACTTTGTAACCATGCATGTATATGTTTTAAGGCTTTCATACTCTGGCTGTAAGGGTTAGGGTGATTCCAACAAGGATTGCATTACTTGGTCCACTGACTATAAGCTAGCATAACCTAAACTTCCAGCAACAAAACATGCCTGTTGAAACTTAACATGTTATATCAGCACATATATGACCATGTTTTCGTACAGAGAGTATTAAGAGAGAATTGTTCATGCTCAGTATTGTGTGAGCCGCCCAAGGCTGCAGGAATATCATTGTGTTGTATAACCTCAATTAACTCCTTGAAAAATAGCTTATCAGATCTCAATCTTCCTGCTTTCCTTGACATGTAATTCTAAGTGTTTTGGAATGATGGATTGCATAGGTTAATAATTATAATCCAGCAAAAGGCATTGGCTGTACAGTGTAATCAGGAGACTTCTGTTTTTTGTACAGAAGATGCCCTTTAAACATGAACGGCCTTAACACTCATTTCTATCCTGGAACATCCTCTTTTCAAAGAATCTCAGATGGTTTCTACAAGGATGTTTGTTGAAAGGAGACGAATCAATAAGTGGGAAGAACTCTTTCTCCCACAACCAGAGTCCTCAGACTGGAGCTGTTGAAGAATTGAAGCGAGACAGCGAGGCAGCAAGATGGAAAGCCCTTGTGTTTGCCATCTCTCCTTTATATCAATTTTGTTTTATTTTTTATCTTCTGTCACTGCCCTTGATACTTCAGTTGTTAATTGATTCATAACTGTGTTTTCTCACCTTGGTCGTCACCATAGCATTTTGAAAACGTAACAAATCATGTTCCACACTCATTTATGAAGGACAGTTAGTCTATATCCTTTGAACCAAAGCCTCAATGTTGTAGTTTTTTGTTTTTTTAAGTCCGATGCTGGCTTGTGATAGACGTGGATTTTTGTTGAGGTCTCCAGTATTTCTCTAAGAGGTCATGCCTGACATTAAGCCAAATAAAGAGTAAATGGAAGCTCTTTTCAAGCCAACAGCAGCAAACTTATCATAGCATATCATTGTATGGTTGTCAACAGATCCTTTTAAATATATTTGCATTGACACTGGTTGACTGCACTAAAGGTACGGACGTGCTGTAGAGGGACTGAGCATTTCCCAAACTCCAACTCACTTGCCTCTTCTGACACCAAAACTGTGCTGCAGTTTGGTGGATAGGACTATCAGCAGTATGAAGAAAAGTTTTTTGTTTTTTTATGAGGCCCAGGATTCAGTCCTGGGATTCACTAAATCATTCACGTTTACGAATAACATGCTCACAGAATCAGTTATATCAAATGAGTGGCTTATACTTTAAAAAATAATAATTCCAATAAAGTAAAAAGAGAGATTTAGCATGATTTCAGAAGCATAACTTCATATATACAGTGAGTGAATATATAGATTATTAATTGCTTCCTGAACAGCAGATGGATTTATATGCATGTCAATTATTTGGGAACAATGGTAATGAAGCCTCCTGTGCTCCCATCCTACTCTGCGACTAGGCTCATTAAAAAGTGTATACCTTAAGGAATATTGCTCTACAAAATGCCTCTTTTTTAATTCTGTCTCTACCTGTTCTACTTGTTTATAGCATACACTTGATTTGCTGTCTAATACTATTTCTTTTATATTCCTGAGCTCTTTGTGACTCCAAAGAACATAAATATACACATCAAAAAATAGTACAGTGTGACCTACTGTCAGTCACTGGTTTTTGATTTCCCCTGTGTGGGTCCTGATGCTGGCTGAGGATGCAGGAAGACATCACTTATTCATGTTTACTCTTTTTGGTTTGTTTGTAAAAAAAAAGTCAGTATGGACCAACCCAACCAAATGAACCAAAATCAGGTGTGAAAGCACCCTAACAAATTCCACTGAAGAACAAAACAGGTGTTTAGCCCTCTAGTCTCACAGCAGATTATGCCAGTGGTCATGTTCTGATTACTTCCTGGGCCCCCTGGGCAGAAATTTGTTGTTGGTCCCCCACTGACTTCCTGAACACATCTACTGCTCTTACATTGCCACTAGTTCTCATTAGCCCAGTGCACACAACAGACAGCCGAGTACAGGCCCCAGAGAACTAATAGGGGCGTTTGGGGTCTGCAATGTGTTTCTGAATGCATGTACTATGTGCATCTGTGTGTCTGTGTGAATTCCTTTTGTGCATGATGTGGGAAAAATACAAGAGAGAGGCAGACACAAAGGTCAGGAGGATGTTCATTTTTCTCTGGCCTCCTCAAGGTTTAGCTAAAAGGGATTAGCTGGTGTCGGCGGTGGTTTCAACCTGTTCAAGTCCGTTTATGTGAAATTTTCACATACAAGTCAGAGAAAAGATTTTCACATATGTGTAAATTGATTGAGTTTTTACACTAATACAATGACAGCTGGAACCTTGTAATCCAACATTTACTCCACTTTAGTCCATTTTCCAGAGCAACCACCTCTTGGTGATTTCACTTACTGCAACATCTCAGATGTGCTCTCTGGCATCACAAAGTGACAAATCTGTGATAACTGTGTTTTTCCGTGGGCTGTGTGGTGTCCATAGCAAAAGATTTTGACAATATATTAATTTCATACCAGCAAAATGACTACAGTTTTGATGTCTATATCTGTAGAACATGTCACAGACAAGAAACAAAAAGTATGTATTTATTTTGAACTGAAAATTAAAGCCATTTACCACCTTTCTGTGGACCGAATGTCTTCAACTGTCAACACTAGGCTTTTATTCTGAAATGTTTGCAGGAGAATGCACAGCTTCAAAAAGGAAAATAATAATTTTAACATGCACCAGAAAGACCAATCAAGTAATCAGGTCATACAGTGTGTAAGATTAAAGAAAAATATAAATTGTCTTTTTTCATATTCTGCGACAGTATATATATATATATATATACAGTATATCTATACTTGCAATGTTAGTATGTGAACTATTACAATACAAAGGTTGAAAAATCAAATCACATCAAAGTTAATGCTGATAACTTGTACAGGTAGTTCCATCAAATGAATGATGCATTAGCTATTCTTGTTGAGGAATGAATGAGTCTGAGTTCAAGAGACAGCAAATGTGTTCAGAGACAGACCATTACAAATCCAAGGCTTTAAACCGTAGCCAACACACCAATAATGATGTCAGGGTGAATACATCAACTGCTTATAAACAGTCTGGTACATTCACTAATAAATAAAGGGATAATATGTGCAAACATTTTTAATGAAACATCTAATCAGCAATGTAGAAATTCTCTCTGCAGACTTTTTTTTTTAAGTATAACAACCTGTAATCTGGGACAAGTTTTTGATGAATTTGATTACAGCATGGTGTAATTTTTTTCCCCACAGCGACAAAGCATTCTGAATACGATACACCTCTGATTAGCTTCTTCTCCATAGAAACAGCAGCAGAGGTTCATGGGTATTGTGTTAATTGGAGACGTCTGCCATTCCAAATATGAACGCGACATGATTCCTCAAAATAACAAAGTTGAAATAATGAACACTGATGGCCATAACATAAACATGTTGCATTCTCACATAATTCTGGAGACTGGGGATTTTTTTATGTTGTGGAACATATCAGTATTAGAAAACTTGAATTTAGCATAGGGAGGAACAATTCTGGAACACACAACCCAATTCCAACTGTAAAGCATCAGACTCACCCCACTCTGCCTCTTTGAGTTCATCTTTTATTTTATTTCCTGCTCATATATTTCCCACATCCAGCAGACTGTAAAGCCGGTAGGATTACATATGATCACAGGAACAGATTCAGGTGTATTAAAAAATACAGAATCCAACCCCAACATTAAAATCCAAGACCGACTGAAACACTTTAGCCAAAGAATCTCTTTGATGGGTTTTCTCAGGTTTATTCTTGGGGTTAGGATGCATAAGCAATGTTAGATCGCTTCCATTTTAACCACTAAACTGTACTTGAATTAAAAAGAATGCAATTAAATGAAACAGACGGATGAGAGGAGTTTAGTTCCAACAATCATGTTTATTCTTTGTGTTTTTTTGCTCAGCTCCCTGTTGTTCCTGCGTGGATGATGAAGAGTGTTTGCAATGCAGCGACTGTGTGAAAACATGCATTTATTAGCACACTACATGGAGCCCTTGATGATTCAATATCTAAATCAATAAATGGCTCATCTATTCACCTACGCTCTGATTAACAGTATTGTTACGCACACACAGAGCATACTCTCCCACGTGAATTTTACTCAAAAGCTTTCATACATGCAGTGCACACACACAAACACACAAAATACACAAAAAACAAAAACCCTTGCTCATCAAACATTTAAATGAATACAAAGAGCAGGTGTGTATACTCAGTTTGTGACAGTGGTGCACTGTTAGTCTCGCTTGGGGCTACGCTGACTCAGTAGAGTTCCAGTGATTAGATGAAGCCGGGGGCAGTGAGACAGACGGGGCTAACGGCTGATCCCTGTGTTTAGACTGAGCCCCCTGAGAGAGTGGCGCAGAGTGGGGGGTCGTATTATACTGAAAGAGTAGACATTTATGTATTCAAACCGGCAAAACGTAGCCTGTGACATTAGGTGCATTGGGTAATGGCTGGCCACGTGCTACAAATAGATAAAAGGCAGCATTTCACCTCTGCTAGTAGGGCCATCATAAACCGTATATAAGAAGTGGACGTAGCCATTGTGATGTCACACATTGGTTTGGGACTGCCTTTTTTAAGCCACAAGTTCTGTGATTTTGGTCACCGTTATGTTCCACTGACTCTAAATGGACCATAATATACAAAATGAACCTCATGCTGTATTGAAGAAGACATGAAACTAGAGATTTCCTGATAGACCTGCATACAATCTGACTTATTTTTGCCACCGGAGGAGACGCCCCCGTTTTGGTCGGTAGAGACAATGCAAGTTTTAATATACTTACGAAATTGGCTTCACTTGGCAGAACTGGAGGTTGCCGCCTCGTTCTACACAACATACTTTGGTAAATGGTAAAATGGACTTGTACTTGTATAGGGTCTTGTCTTCCGACCACTCAAAGCACTGTAACACTACATGTCATTCAAATGTAGGACATACTACATTACGCTTTATTGGACATTTTCATGTTTGGCTTCAAGGGCATTCTTATTCTTTGAGAAATAGTGTCTCAAGGAAACTTTTACCAACAAAAACGTGTGTTTAATTGCAAATGCAAATTCTTTATCCAGAGAGAGGTGTTGGAAATCAGGGGGTCATCTTATTATCGGAGTTGAATCTAAAGTTAGCCTTGAACCCAAATGACCACAACAAATCATGGCATGTCGCTGTTTCTTTACTTGAACCATAAACCAAATGGTTTATATGAGAGAGAAAAGAAGCAGAATGATGGATCGAGGGGAGGAGAAGAGGGATATGGCAGGATTAGCAGGAGGAGAGAGGCGACTTGGATCCAAACTAAAGGTCAGTGTGGATCAAACACTGATCCTCAACCCTCTGTGTACTGCTGCCAACCTGCCACACTGTTTCTTTGTCTGTTTGTGTGTGTGTGTGTGTGTGTGCGTGTGTGTGTGTGTGTGTGTGTGTGTGTGTGTGTGTGTGTGTGTGTGTGTGTGTGTGTGTGTGTGTGTGTGTGTGTGTGTGTGTGTGTGTGTGGTCTGCAGTCCTTTCTGGAAATCTGGAGTCCCTTCGCTTTGGCTTTAAACGGGATAGGTCAAATGTTGCAACACACACACGTACACAAACAGCAATGTAGCTGCAGTGTGTCGTGTCTCATTAGTGGCGGTAACACCACGAGTCTCTCAGTCTCCTCGTGCTCCCTCGGTCTCCTACGTTATCAGATTCTACCCACATGAATTGGTCGTTTGAACACCATTAGTCACAACAGGGACACAAAGAAAGCAGCGGCTTCATTACATTATGATTTAATGACAAAATTGGTTCATTTATATTTGAGGTAATTTATCGGAATAACAAAGTAAGCATAACAAAATCTCAATGATAATTTAAGTGTTTTCTGTGAATGACTCAAATGTGAGGTTGTTCATATTGCTTTCTATTCATGCTGCGTCTCATTTTACCTTAAAAACACAGTGCAGAAACCAGCATAGGTGGGCCACTGCTGCTGTTTAACAAGCCATATATAAGCCATCAGTCGTGGCACTAGCCCAAGGTCATTTCACCTCCAAGTCCAGACTTTTGGGGTAAGTACAATTTGGCGTCATTGGGCATTTAGACCGGACGAATGCTCTTATCATCATCACAATGACTATGTCAAAACCTCGCACCAGCTACAATTGTGGATTTTGAGTCCACACCTAATCCCCCAGCATTACCACTACGAAGTAGTCCAGAAACCAGTTGGATTAAATCCACAACATGCCAACCTGTCAAGCTTTTTAAGAAGATTTAAAACGACCCCCCCACATTATTATCCCTTGATTTTTGTCTCACTAAGCTGCTGAAGCCCGATCCAGTCTGATTCTTAAATAAAACACTGGATTCTAGTAAATCAGCAGTGCGATGTCAAACAGAATCTTCATGAGAGCTGCACTCATCCAGCGTCCTTGTCTCCCTGAATACTAGTTCTGAAACTTTAGAGCTCTTAAAAAACCCACAGCCTTTAAACCCATCGTCATTCTGTTACGCTTGGACTTGATCGCATCAGTACGTGCTCCTGGGCGATGCTGGATAAATTAAACACAAGTGAATACAGTTCAGACAGATTGGATTCAGGTCTGTCGGCTTGTTATTTTAGTGTACAGGGGGAGAGACACTCTGTTCATTTATCTTTGTCAAAAAGCATCTGCAGGGTTGCTGTCAGTGTATTTTGGGTCACTAGGGCAGAGACTAGGTGGAGAAGCTGGGCTTTTGAACCTCAAAAATCTACCATGGAGACATCACAGAGAGTTGATATGATGTGGCTGTCATCGACCAAAGAAATACTGCTGCTATAAATAAATAGAAGATCCATTATGTTAGTATGTAATCAAACAGGTCATTGAAGAAAATCAGCCCTAAATTAAGTTCTGTGTACTTTTACCGCTCAGCGCAAATTTTGATTTTTGAAATTATGAGATTGTTTTGTGTCAAAACCAGCAATTTCATTTCTACAACAAATACTGAAAAAAAATGCCATAATTGCTATCATTTATGGTTCAGTGGAAATGGATGTTGTAGCCTCCACTCGAGTCAATTTCCATGGGTGCTGGGTGGGGTTCAATTTTCCCCAACCAATCACTAGAGACCAATTTATCTACCAGAATGGGGTGTCATTTTAATTCAAAAGGTGATTTGTTGCCATGGCTACATACTTTGTTCTGGTGTTTTAAGAGTGCTGCGGAGAAAGTTAAAAGAGTTGCCAGCCTACGATGTCGGATAATATTGAGAAGACATGTTGTGTACATAAATTAATGTTGTTAATGACGAGGGTCATATCACATTCAAAATTATTATTCAGCATCCAAAACGCAAAGGATAAGGCATTGATTTACCAATTCAGACATGTCGGGGTAAAACTCCCATATAGACCCGGCATCTATCCTGGGAGGATTTGTGTAAATATTTTAGATTACTTGTAAAGGTTGAAGATTCACAATATATTGTAAAGAGGTGGCAGTTGAAGCAGAGAAGAGGAAATGTAATATGCCAACAAAGATGCCACTTAAAAAGAAGCTGTTCATTGTCCCAATGTTATTCGACTCGAACTTGGTCGAGTGGGTGGATTCAAAGGCCTGACCCAAGAACAAAAAATTATACTTCCTCCAATATAAACAAAAAAACCTGGTGTGTGCTGATCCACAGTTTAAGAGAGGTATGTCTTGCATCTGAATGATTTTATTCTGTCCTTTTGTTTTGCATTGTTTGATTTGTATTCACTCATTAATAATTGCTGTGATATGTTGCATTGGCTCATGCTATATACATTTTAACTCTGTCTGTATTAATGTGTCAGTGATTCTGCTGTAAAGAAGCCTTCGTCCTTTATTTTTGTTTTGTTTTTCTGCCACTTGGGGGCAGAACAAGTTTAAATCACTTGGGCTCCAGCCTTGTTTTTTTTTCTCAAAAACCAAGAATCGTAAAGGTTATTAAAATACCTTCAACTTTATGACATTTCCCCTCAGTCTCTCTGACTGGACGGTAGACCAGATTGTTTGATCATTTAAATTCAAATGTAGCAGATTTGTTTGGCTAAACCTTCAGTCTGTGAACTGTACTCAAGCAAAGCTTAACAAAAACAGGTTTCAATGAAGTTATTTCTCAAGTCGTCCTCAACAATTGTTGAGTAATGGTTTCAGTGTGATGAATACAGTTGGAGAACAATAAGATACACAACAGGGTAAAGGCTCTACATATGTTTCTCCCTTGTCTATTATCATCTTTTTCACAAATGATGTACGGATTAAGCATTCCATTATCTCAAATGGCTTGAAAAATAATGCATACAGTAGCCGTTAATGGAAAAGAAAGCTCCCATGATGCCCACAACTGAGATGATGTCCTCAAACTCCCCCCAGGTTTAAAAAATAAAACCCTTAATGTTTAAAGCATCTGGTTCCGGCTCAGACTACCATTGATCCCCTTTAAACTACACGTAGCTGATTTTTAATAATAAAATATTGATTAATGCAGCTTAAATTCTGTCTACATCAGTATTTCCCTGTTTTATTTTGTGTTACTCACCTCTCCTCTCATTTCAGATCACTTCACTTCCTGTCTTTGTGTGTTTTCCCGTCCCTGATTGAATCCACCTGTGTCTAATCTCCTACACCTCCCCAGTGTATTTAAACCCCGGTACATGCCAAGTCTCTTATTTGTCGTTTCCTCGCTCCTCGATCATCGCTCCTCGATCATCGCTCCTCCATCATCGCTCCTCGATCATCGCTCCTCCATCATCGCTCCTTGATCATCGCTTGAACCGGAAGTCGTTCTGCGCCGCCATATTTCCGGCCGTTCCAAGGGCCGTTTCTCAATACCAAGTATGGTCAAGTGTGGACTTGCAAACTTGCAAGTTCAGACTTGGATAGTTCGACTCGGGAGTACAAACTCCCGAGGACGGGAGGACGCAGTACGGTCATTTTGCAATCTGAACAGCAGCGAACTTGATGACGTCACCAACGTCACAACGTCACCAACTCAGCTCGTCGGTCCCGCCTACTCCGGTTATCTTCAGTCATATATATTGACAATAAAACGAAATATGATATAAAACACAACCCTGCCTTTTTTCGTTTTCATTTAGAAAATATTAAAATATTAATATGTATATATTTTGTGTTACATCTGCAACCACAACCACAGAGACACCGGAGCCAGCGGCACATCTGGAGAGGCCTTGCCGAGATAAGGCTGCTGTCAGCGGGCTACATGAGCACCACCGCCCGGTCTCCTCTCTGGTCCTCTCATATCTCCGACAAACGTCGGCGCTTTTTTCTAACAGGCTCTATCTGGATAAATCGACCGCATATCTTAAGTCTTAACAACTACATTCTCGCTTAAAAAAATGTTAAAACTAAATTCCATTACACAACAACAGCAGTATTTAGACAATGATAACTGACAGTTGTGAGCCGTCTCCGCCACTGTCGTCTCTTGTTTGCTGGTGAAATGCATTCTGGGATACTTGGCTGTCCAAAGTCCACACAAGTCTACTCCGATGCATCCCCGATATAATGGGCGGAGCAAGGACACTTCCGGGTATCTGGACCGTACTTGGCTGAATGAACTTGTGTTTTGGAACAGTACTTGGGCCGCGCTAGATGACGTTTCACAAGTTCACGAGGACACAAGTACAGAGAAGTTCACTTATTGAGAAACGGCTATTTCGGCTCTGAGGAGCGAGGAGCGAGGAGCGAGGAGGGATCTCCGAGGAGCCATGAGCGAGGATGCACGAGATCATCCTTTCAGGAAGTGTTGTGAGGGCCGACACGCCCCCTCATTGTTCATCTGTTATCTGATTGGACGCTGCAGCCGATCGTATTGATCTGATATAATCATCATCACTGGAGTTTAATACCAGAGTGATGACAGATCACACACTGAATGGATTAAAGTCAGAGAGAGTTAAAGAGTTGGAGAGTTTGTCTGTCTGTCAGTTGAAACACTTTTTACATCATTTATCTTCATTTCCATTCATTCATATGAGGCTGATAATTCCTGAGTGTCAGGTTGATGAGTTATGTAATTCCAATTTACCCCGAAACATTGAGCCTAATAAATTAATTCCAGTGTTTAGGAGAAAACATAATCATATTCTGGATTATTTAATAATGACATCACAATCCAAATTTCAAAACATACAGACGTTAATAATTAATAAATAAGACAAACGCATTTCGCCGGTAGAAATCGGTGCGCTGCGCTTATGAGTAGGACACAGAACACAGTAAAACATACAATACTAAGAACATAGTATAAATACTAAGAACTAAGTATAAATACACAGAACACAGTATAAATACACAAAACTAAGTATAAATACACAGAACACAGTATAAATACACAGAACACAGTTTAAATACACAGAACACAGTATAAATACACAGAACACAGTATAAATACACAGAACACAGTATAAATACTCAGAACACAGTATAAATACACAGAACACAGTATAAATACTCAGAACACAGTATAAATACACAGAACACAGTATAAATACTCAGAACACAGTATAAATACACAGAACACAGTATAAATACACAGAACACAGTATAAATACACCGAACACAGTATGAATACACAGAACACAGTATAAATACACAGAACACAGTATAAATACACAGAACACAGTATAAATACTCAGTGCAGTTTGTTAAACAGGTAACAGGCTGCAGATAGAAATACATTTCTACTCTGGCAGTGATGATGACTTTGTGTCATTATTAATATTAGTACAGTGATGATTACTTTGTGTCATTATTAATATTAGTACAGTGATGATTACTTTGTGTCATTATTAATATTAGTACAGTGATGATTACTTTGTGTCATTATTAATATTAGTACAGTGATGATTACTGTTTCATTATTAATATTAATACAGTGATGATTACTGTGTTTCATTATTAATATTACTACAGTGATGATAACTTTGTTTCATTATTAATATTACTACAGTGATGATGACTTTGTGTCATTATTAATATTAGTACAGTGATGATGACTTTGTGTCATTATTAATATTAGTACAGTGATGATTACTGTTTCATTATTAATATTACTACAGTGATGATTACTGTGTTTCATTATTAATATTACTACAGTGATGATAACTTTGTGTCATTATTAATATTAGTACAGTGATGATTACTTTGTGTCATTAATATTAGTACAGGGATGATTACTTTGTGTCATTATTAATATTAGTACAGTGATGATTACTTTGTTTCATTATTAATATTAGTACAGTGATGATTACTTTGTTTCATTATTAATATTGGTACAGTGATCATGTGTGCAGACACAAAATCAAAAGTCTCTCCAGCTGTTAAAGCCGACTGACAGTGGATCAGCTGTGATCAGCGGCCGGCATCATCAGAAACAGACGTCACTTCACGTGTCTCTTAAAACACATTTCCTCGTTTCCTCTCTCCTCGATTGGTTTCCTTGCGTCTCTCCATGCATCCCTGGTGGGCGGGACTAAGACGCAAGGAAACGAAGCAAGTGAGGGAATCGAGGAGGCAATTTAAGAGACTTGGGATGTACCCCCTGTGTTACCCTGTCTCTGTGCCTGTTTGTCTTAGTACCTCTGTGTCTAGCTGTCCAGTGTTATTTCCTAATGTTCATGTTTTGCCTCATCCCTGCCTAATTTGTTTGCCTGAACTGTCTGCTTGCCCGTGTACCAAACCTCTGCTAGTAAAACATTTTTTGTCTACACCTATCTTGCTGTCTAGGTTGTGAAATCGAGTACAGTTTTCCTTTATTTCCATGGGGCGTAACACCTTTTGCGTTGCAGAGCGCCTCATGTTTTACCGCTGTGTACGCAATGTTGAGAGCCCTGAATGTCTCAAGTTGAAAAAAATTCAACTCCGAGCAGAAAAGGTTATGAGCGTTTTTTCTCACTGTGGTGACTTTTGCTGGATACCCTGAGCTGTATGACTTTACCAACCGTAGTTAATATGATCTGAACAGAAAACAGCAGGATGCAAATTAATGCAGTACTTGAGGTTTATGATAAGTTGTTTCCATCAATTCAAACATATTGGTTTAGTTTAGTGGTTGCCTTGCAGCAACAAAAAAGAGAGTAGATGCAATAACAGATGCAGCATACCGCAAAAAAAGCAGTTTGTTCGGGAAACATAAAGTAAGTGTGGTGCCCCTTTGTCTTATCAGGGCCGTAACCTCCAGCATCTTGTTCATAACTCATAATCCGGCAACGAACAACATCAAATCCAGCTGTTACCATAGTAGCCCGATGGTCCTGTTAAGCATGTGTGTGTGTGTGTGTGTGTGTGTGTGTGTGTTTAAATGGACGGCCGAGCAGTATAGGTGCCAGGTGACATTTAGCAGGCAACTTGGCAACAGGGGTAATTCCTCATCTGTAGCATCGTTGAAGATCCTCAGAGACGGCCGGTGGATAATTGGGGGAGTGAGAGAGCGAAGCAGTTACAGAATGTGTGTGACTGAAATGGGAGGGAAAGGGAGAGACTGAAGCAGAGACGGAGAAAAGGTTTGAGAAACGGAGGGAGGGCAGAGGGGTGGATTAATCTTTCTGTGGGTTTCAACGACTTCTCTCTCTCCCGTCTCACCTCCCCTGTGACAAGAGCGATAATGAGCCTACGCAGACACACACCAACGCTGCGGAAGGTATCAGGGCTGTAAATGGGCCGGAAACCAGAACCGTTCCAGGAGTAAGGCCCGAGATTCATACCGGTGTTAACTGCTTACAGTACGCGCTACATGTTAGCAACAGAGATAATACACACATATTTTATAATTGATGCTAACACCAAGTCCATCGCAGCAGAGCTTTGGGAATGACAGTAATAACCCCTCCTCCCCTCCAGAGAAAGATGCAGTCAGAGCCTGCAGATGGATGCTGGGATGGAGGTGGGGCTTTGGAATGTGATTTGATTCAGCAACAGCGGAGGCAGCAGCAGACATGGAGGCAATGGAGAGCAGAACTGACAAACACCGAGCAAAATTTTTTTTTTTTCATGCACCTGTGTGATTTTGCTTCCATAACATGTCTTCTTTCAGACTAGTGGAAAGAAAACATCCACACCACACATTAAGGAGTTTGTTTCACCATTTTGTCTTATTGCGTCTGTAGATTTTGAAAAGTTAGTATTAGGTAATGCTATTTTTGCATATTTAAACAAAACATTTTAGAAAACTAATACAAAATATAATTGTCTAATTGTAGGTAATTAACTGGTGAAGTTTAATGGTGATATCTATTACATACACCAAACTTTACATGTGCATTCCTATCTGTATCCTGAAGGCTAAAACAGAGTAGTTTTGATCATATATCATTCATAGCCTGATTTATACAGCACATAATCCTAAAAATACAGGGCAGATATGGAAATGCTCTCTGTTGAAAACATTTTCTGATTTATGAAAAGAGATATCCAAAATTCCCTCTGTAATACCTTCGACTCTAATACGTCAACAAAATGAAACAAGAATCATTTTGAACCTGGCTTTATCCAATGATCAGAATTCTGATCTTAAAATGTAGGCAAATCAGTACATATTTAAAAAAGATAATGCCTCATCACATATTTAAACATGATATTTCAGAATAGTTGTAAAACAAAAAAAAGAATTGCCCTTATGTTAGTAATCAACTGGGGAAGTGTCATACAATATCTATTAGTAATTGTTTAACCTTGAATATCAACTATTTCGCAGTTTTCGCTTCATATGTCTGAGAAAGTTGTTAAACGAGGCAAAACAAGACGAAAGAAAATCCAAAGTGCTCGTCTTTGAGCTGAGGTGTTAAGAATCGTCTCAGATGTCAATTGTCTTTGAACGTGACACACTACACGTGTTCAAATGAGCCGTGGTTGGGCAGAACAACACACAAATCAGTCCACAACCGGTCTGCGTGTGGCACCATTTGCATCGGGTAGTCTGGAAGCAAAGCTGATGTCAACGCTAGTTTTTATTCACTTAATGAATGAATAAATCATTTTCCCAGGACATTCTCACCAATTCCATCAACAGATAAGACTACGTGAGATACGTGTTCACGGTTAACTCTATGTCAGTGTGTGTGTGTGTGTGTGTGTGTGTGTGTGTGTGTGTGTGTGTGTGTTTAGGTGTGTGGTGCTCATCATAGCTGACATTAACAGACAGGCCTCCTGCCTCTGAGATGAATGAGAGGGCAGATTGTGTTGAAGCTGATGAAGTGGCCTGATGCTCATTAGACGGCTGCTGATAGGCTGATGGATGCTCCGCGATGTTAAGTCGACACTCCCGTAATGATGAATGGAGCTATGTTTTTAAGGCAGCAGCTCTCTCTCTCTCTTTTTATTTTTTTATTTTTTTTATTTTTTTTGCTTTGCCTTTTCCAGAGCAAACAAGACCCCTCAGTGTTTATTGAATTATTTGATTTAATAAAGAAAGGCTCATTAAAACAAAGTAGCACTGTGAGCGTGTGTGATTGATGATGTGTTCGTCAATAGCAGAGTACAAGGCTATTGGCCGAGGCTGACTAATTAGCCAATGCTAATTAGGGGATAATTTTCAGCCAATCAGAAGAATTTTAAATGCGTCACACCAATTAGTAATACATAATCTGTGGAGAAATGAGGGCTCAGTCACGGCCAGATGAACCAGTTTTGTGCGGTTGGCTCACTGCTGCCTGTAACAGTCAACATAGAGGCTTTTGGGGCCACTGAAGGCCCCAGGACAGTACAATTTGTCTCAGCATCAACCCAAATTTGACAGTTACATTAATCAATTTTTTTAAGTAAACCACATATTATTAACCTCTTAGTGACTAAGCACAGATGAATAACGCAGTGTGTTTGCACAAACCCTTCTCACTCTGAGTTTGTCAAATTTGGTTTGTTCTGAAACTAAGAAATGTTGTGTTTATTTGTTGTTATTGTTACATTACATTACATCACATTGATTAAAGTTGAAAAAAAATTGCAGGTGTGGAATGCAGCCAAATAATTTATTCAATTACTGTACAATGATGAAGTACTTGAAGTTTAGTATATCCATTTTCTACTCCTACCCCACTTTATCTCAGAGGGAAACTTTGTACTGTAGCTATTTTATCAATCAATAATTGTAATTCAATAATTGTATGTATATTAATCTGCATAATTACTACTTTTACTTTTGGTTCTTTAAATATATGTTAAGAGAGATTTACTAGAGTAATATTTTTAATGCATTGTAACAGATTATTTTACACTGTAGTATTAGTAGAGTAGTGATCTGAGAATGTATGGTAACATTAGTTTACTGAAATATCACAACATTTTTTCATTCACTCACACACAGTATTTTCAGAGAATACAGAGGCTCACTTCTTAGCTTATCCTTCCTAAGCTACTAAAAGATTGGTTCCTTTTGCATAGTAGACAATCATAGTAGCCCCGTCCTAAAGCATACTCAGCTTTACGTCTATTTGACTCTGAATAGACCATAATTTACTAAATGAACATCATGCTGTATTGAAGAAAACTTGAAACTAGAGATTGAGACCATAAACTCATGTTTACAATGTTTACTGAGGGAATAAATCAAGAGAGAAGTAGGGTCATTTTCTCATAGACTTCTATACAATCGGACTTCTTTTTGCAATCAGAGGAGTCGCCCCCTGATGGTCAGTATAGAGAATACAACTTTTAACCGGTAGTTGCTGCTTGGTTATGCAACACTAAATCTATCGCGCATTCCCCCTTTACGTTTATTGGTGAACTTCACAAGCTTGTATCGGCTACATTCTAAACATTTTGGTCTTAAGCATCGGCATGATGAACTGGCAACGTGCAGACAAAGGTCCTGAATTAACGAATGATAAAGCTGGTGATGCTAAGAAAAGTTATTATACACCGCTCTTAAAATGATGTGGGATTTATTGGTTATGCACTAAAACAGAAATTACACAATGTCACCTCTACAAGTGTTAATAATTCCACTGTAGAATTTAAGAACTTATTGTTAAATTCAGACATGGTCCTTAATCTTCCTTCCAGTTATTTGCTCTATCCTCAAGTTTCGCCTATCCAACCTGCCACTGGAGGAAAAATCAAGGGCTCCCCATAGTCATAGGGATTAATACTCTGGGTATTAATACTCTATTAAATATAATATCTGTTCTGAATAGAATTTTATTTGTATAGCACTTTTCAAACTTGGAGTAGAAAGTGCTTTCCATAGGCTGCAGGTCAATACAATTACAACATCTCAAGAAATAAAAACATAAAAATACAAGCACACAATTAAAATACCATATAAAATACATTTACAGATTAATCATTTAGAACCATAAGGTAGGACAGGTGAAACTGCTTAATAAACTTAAAATCAAGTGGTTACACAACAGAGAAATATCAAAAATTTTGCAAATAAATAAATATAATTAATTGTCAGGCAAAAAGGCAAGTCGGTAAAAATGTGTCTTAAGAGCGGAAACAGTGTCAGAAGAACGAATGTGAACTGGAAGACTTCCCATTTGCAAGTGAGAAAAACACATATACAGAAATAAAGAGGAGGAAGGACAACTGAACACAGATAATAATTCACTTGAGAGAGAGAGAGAGAGAGAGAGAGAGAGAGAGGAAGATTGATTTCCAACCGCCAAGAACAAACAGGCTTTGAAATGATGCTCTGATTAGGCCGGTCAGCATGATTAGTTCATCAATAACACAAATGAAAAACAATCTCTCTCTATCTGATGCTCTGCGTTATCATTCTTTAACTTAAAGCCCTCTGTCCGCCTCTGAAATGGCTCTTTGGTGGATAAATCAATAATGTCACCGACCCACCGGCTGTTCACTTTATGAGGAGACAACGTTTGAATGTCATGGCTCCGTACAGTCTCTGGTAATCTTCTTCTGTCCTCAGAACTTTGTCCTCTCTGTGATTAAAGCTATAAGACATCTCTCTATCAAACATGCTGCTGATTGGCTGTGTTGCACGCTGCTCTGATTACAGCAGCAGTCAATAAACTTGTGTTTCTCCGCTTCCTGGATGGTTAAGCAGAATGAAATTAACTGAGATGTTTACTCAAGTAAGAGCACATAGGAGACGGAGAAGGGGAGACGTTTTTACATTGCACATGATAAAGAAAACCTTTTGTTGCATCTAACCTTCTCAGTCATCACTCGTTTTAAATCTCAGTAGATATGATCTAACAGCTGAGCTATATCTATATTTTGGGTTATTTTGTCTGTCGATGTCATGATAGTAAAATAGTGATGTTGCATGCAACTCAGTAACTTGCAGAGGACTGCTGCTCACATTGTATTTTTGCATGATAAAATTGCCTACTCGTTCAGTTATGAAAACATAAACACAGGAAAAATATGTAAAAGAGAAGTTAAGCTGTATTAACACACAGGAGGTTGAATAGAGGTTAACAGGCCCATCTCCCTCCATCCCTTGCTTGTGTCCCTCGACAACTATGAACTACAAATGTGAAAAACTCAAGCCCTTCTAATTGATGTAAAGTGCCCTAAGTGCAATTACAATTAATATATGTTTGTTTTTAAACTGTACTAATCATGACAGGAGCAAAGAAAGTCAAGTGAACGTCATATAAAGTGACAAAGTCAATGTAAGGAGGAAGCGGGTCAAACAATCACAGGACTTTTACCCCGGAGATTACTGTTTGTGTACCGTGTGAAACCAAAACTCAACACATTGAGTCAATAAGTTACGGACAAAACTACGTTAGTAGCTATGTTAGTACGTATCCACGTAATACACAACTTAGTAACTACGTTACAAAACAATCAACTTATTTGTACCAAAACCGTGATCTTTTCCTAAACCATATATTTCACAACCTTAACCACTTTAATGACTTATTCTGTCATTTAGATGTGAGGACATGTTGGATTTTAATAATAAACCATATCAATCTGTGACTGAAACTCAATCAACCAACAGCAAAAGAAAATAAATAAATTAAGTCTTATCTTTGCTGTTTTGTGTTCAAAAGCAGTGTTTAAGGGCATATCAGAGCTGCTAATGGAAATGTCTCTGGATTGTTTTGGGGTCAATTCCAGTTCAATGTGTGAACACACTGTATCAATCTGGTGAATGAAGCAAGCTACTATACAAATTCTACAGGCAATGAGCTTGAATAATGTCCAGAGTAGTCTGCATCGAGCAATGTGGAAAAACAAATGGAAGAAAAGCTGTATTTAGATGGAATTAATGCATTTTAACATGCAAATAAAATGAAATGAATTCTACAGTTACCTGGAACATGGTCAATTTGAAGATTCTGCCTTAACATACTTCTACTTAAACCTCTCCAACTTTGCTCTTTACTTTATTAGCATCAGTCTGTTCACATGCGCTGTGATTTGCTTTGCCAGATGTTTTGGGCTGCAACTTCATCATTGCAAAGGGAAATTCACTGTAAAAGTGTACAGTTTTGTTAAGTGGAAATTGAAATCTTCCATCTTTTACATTTTCCAAGTATCATATATACTGATCCTGCACATCTGCAGAAAACTCAGAAATGTTACATTTCTTATGATACGAAGAGTATTTGAGTGGATTTTGGAGTTTCAGTGATATCCTCTATTTCATTTTGGGAAGTAATTTCCAGCAGGGGCCTGAGCCAGGGGCCCAGGGGTTCTCAAGGGATAGGAGGTTTGTGTGAACAGGGAGTCACCTGATTTGTGTGATTGTCTCATCTTTTATACATTTCTTCAAATGTTTAGCAAAAGAGATATTCATTTAATAAGACATCCTAAACAAATAACGCTTAACTAGCTAAAGTGGACTTTTCACAGGATCTCTGTTCTGGTTAAATAGGTATAAGTTTATAATTCTAGCAAAATACACTCTACAGCATAAACAAAGCATCTGCGCCAAGAATTTAAAGGCAATAATTTGAAGCTGCACAACCTCGAGTTTAAAAAAAAATGCAAGTCACCAGAGTGGGAGAGAAATGCACTCTCAAAGTACAGAAATTGGATTTATAAGCCGCAGTGACATACAGTAAGTAGTTTAAAAAGTAATACGCTTTTTGTAACAATGACTAAGCCGTGGCAAAGCGCTTTGAGTTAACCCAATAATAAAACTTTAAATATAATAAGCTTTGTTGAAGCAGCACTTCTATAAAACTCCAATTTTGTTGAGAGTTTGACAAGAACAGAAGTGAATACAAGCAAATATGGCCATGAGAGAGAACGAGAGTACAATAAGTAAA
Source organism: Anoplopoma fimbria (assembly GCF_027596085.1). NCBI lineage: Eukaryota > Metazoa > Chordata > Actinopteri > Perciformes > Anoplopomatidae > Anoplopoma > Anoplopoma fimbria. Next base: position 11,527,458 of record NC_072449.1, read on the forward strand.
AGATGGTCAGGGTCAATGAAAGTGGGAGGGAAATGTTCAGTTTACTAAAGCCATAAAAGACTATGGCAATTCTCAAAATAATATTCTAGTGATTTTGCATGCCTTAGTACATTTCTTAACAAAGGAAATCATAGATGCTACTTTAACTCCAGTTATTTTATATCAAAGTAATACAGTGACAGTTGTTTTTTCATCCATGGGTATATTGCTAAAAAGGAACCTAAAAAAGAAGGAAGGGTCATTATGTCATCCTGCTCATTTTGAAACGGTGCCAGACATTAGTGCCAGTCCAATTGAAGTCAATGGGGCGGTGATGGCAAGTCCCACCATAAACCATCACATCTGTGTTGTTTCACTTTGGACTGAAAAATGAAGGTCCAGATTTATAAAGGCTTAATGTTATAAAATTGATGCCACCCCCTGAAAAAAAAGAAAGAAAGCTAACATTGCCCCTGACTATTGTTAAATACCATTAACAGTTTGATAGTATCCATGGGATCTGGGTTTGAATTTCGTTATTTACGTTAGATAATAAACTAGGTGAGCATGAGAATCTTATTTTTCTCCTTTATTTGCATCAGCATTTACTCTAGAATGGCTTCTTCCTTTAGCAAACAATTTTCTTGCAACCAGCTATGAAATTGGGATCCACTTAATTACCATACTCTTAAGACTTGCTTGAGTTGTATAATTCATTGGTTCTCAAACACAAACCTGTCAATATAGTAGGAAAGCCTTGAGTCTTTTTTCTCAATACAAACTAAGCAGTTTAGGAAAAGTTAAACTATTACAAAAATGTTAATGATAAAGTTCTTCAAAAGTTCTCTTTTTGATATACAGAGCATCTGAAGAGCATCAAATAACTATTTTCTATGTAAAGATATAGTGAAGTAATGTCTACCTGAGCAGAGAATTAAGTCGCTCTCCCCCTCTTTGTGTTTTTTTTCATCTTGTAAAGCCTTCTGTGCAGTTCTTTCTTGGGCTAACACATGGAGACATTAACGCTACAGCAATTTTAAGGTCATCAATTGACCTAAGCTATCTTTGGACTGCAGAGAGAACCAACGTTGACATAGGTAGAACATGTAAATTCCACACAAGAAGGGCCGCCCTGCCCGGGACCGGTGAGACGGTGATAGCCAGTAGACCACCGTGCAGCCTCCAATCTATACACCCAGTATCTCATATGGCAGCTCTGCCACCTTCAGACTGGATGAAAGGCTTTGTAAAGTGCTTTTTACTAGCATGATACAAGCACAGCACATTTACAATGACAAAACACCAGGAAGTTTCAATAGTCTGTTAATTGATGTTTATAGGTTACGTCAATGAATGTGAAGTAATTGTTGCCTGGACTGTAAAAAACTCCAAACTCTGGAAGTGCATTTAAATATGGTCAGATAAAAATGGAGAGTATACATATTTGTAGTTTCTGAGTTAAAACCTGCAAAATGCTGTTGGGGTACATTGAGATGAGTCACACACCAACACAAACCTACACAAATACACACATATACACACACACACACACACATTTGGAGTCACATTTCCATACATAAAACAACAGACTCTCTTCATTAAAATGCAAGAGTGTCGCCCACCTGTGCCAAACAGGAACACATCACACACACACGCTTTTATCTCCATGTTCAACTTTCTCATATGCAGAAAACACACACACACAACCTTGTACTTATGTCTTTGTGAGGCCTAGCCTCTTACTCTAACCATAAACATCAAAACCCAAAAGATCTTTAAAGAGGGAGGGGGAGCTTTTTTTTTATAAAATTACCTATTTTTAAATACTGTTTATTTTTTCCGGAACAAGGTGGATTTTCTCTGAGGTCCCTCATCGCAAATAAAGGCATCAACCAATCACATTGTGCGGAAAATTACATATTCAAAACATACACTATATAGAGAGGCTCCGTAGTCCGACCCATGACAGCAAATCTTATTACTCCTTTTAACCCTGACAAAGGCAGCGCAGACCAGATCCATTGCTTCCATTCTTAACCTTTCACAATAAAAGCCATAGACTTATACACTGCGTAACTGTTTACCAAAGGGAGATGAAAGCAGGTTAGGCTGTACTACAATTTGCCTCAGCCAAACCCTGCTCTGGTTCGATAGGATCCCGGAATTTGGTCCTCCGCCTTCTCAATTCTATTCAAACCTTTTATTGAAAATTGTTGGAACTGACGCAAATTGGCATCAACCAATGTTTTGATGAGAAATAATCACAGGCGAGTATTCGTGTCATTTATTTGTCACAGCCCCGGTGTTTAAAGGCCTTTACCCTAACCCTATTCTGAACCTACAAACCAAGTCCAAACTTTCAAACAGGGCTTTAAGGTCCAAAAGTCAGGACTTGCCAGAATGTTCACACTTTCTGAAAATACCCTCACTCTAAATGTTTAAAACTGAAATTGGTCCTCATCCTCACTAAGAAAACTGTACAAGTACACAAACACACAAACTCATCTTCACACACACTTCACATCCTCTCATCCTCCCCAAACAACACAAACATCCATCATCTGCTCTCATTCCTCATTGCCTCTCTTTGCAATATCCATCCTACTCAAACAATACACAGCACTTCATACCCCGTACCGTGCCTCTCTTCACACCCTACACCTTTTTTGAAAAGAATGTAAAAAAGATGTAATGCATGTGAGAACAGCCTCCTTCTGCTCTGATCACTCTCTAGCTCTCCTCTTGTCTTCCCTCTTTTCAACTTTTCTCTTCAAGTATGCCTCTCTCATCCCTCCTACCTATTATTGTCCTTCCTCTCCTCTCCAATCCATTCTCCCTTTCTCCTTTCTGTCCGTCTCTCCTCTATTTTCCTGTCTGCCCTCACCCTTTTCTCACTTCTCTGTGTTCCCTGCTTTGAATTCCTGTCTAATCGCCTATAACTTCTTTTTTTTTTAATTCTCCTTTCACCAATAAGCTCTGTCTCTTTATACAAATGACGATATGGTCATTAAAAATAATGTAAAACCCCTTGAAGTGAATAACTGGAGTTTAAAATGTGTCAATAGTGTTTTAAAAATCAAGAGTTTAATAAAATGGCAGACATAATACACTGGACCCAAGTCATAATCAGTCTTTAATGGATTTATTTCATGTTTATTTTCATTGCAACCATTATCTAGGATTTTCAAAGAATAGCAGGTTTAACAAGACATTTAATCATTTTTAAGGGACACTATAACATTAAATTGTTGCAAATTAAACTTTATCATGGTGGTTCAGAACTTAAACTGAATTGGTTGTCTCTCTGTAGTACAACTGTATTTAAAAAAAATTGCCCTATCTTTTTGTTGCAGAAGCACTGGACCAAACAGCTGTGTCATTAAGCAAATACATCAGATCACTTAGTGTGTAGGAAACTGTGAAATAGTGCATTATGTCGAATAATCAACTTGGAAAATTTCACACCATCTTTCCATCAATCATCTTCCGCCTATCAGGGGCAGGGTCACAGGAGCAGCAGGCTTAGCAAGGTATTCCAGACATCCCTCTCCACAGCAGTGTTTTCCAGCTCTACCTGAAGAACCCCGAGGCGTTCCCAGGAAAGACAGGATTTATAATCCCTCCTGCATGTTCAGGGTCTTTTCCGAGGCCTCTTACCAATCGGACGTGCCCTGGTAACCTCTTAAAGGAGGCGTCCATGAGGCATCGTGATCAGGTGACTGAACCCCTAGCTGGCACCTTTTCAATGCACAAGCAATATCTCTCCTCCGAGCTCCCTCCAGATGTCTGAGTTCCTTATCCTATCTCTAAGGCTGAGCCCAGCAAAGAAGCTCATTTTGGCTGCTTGTATCAAACGTCCCATTCTTTTGGTCGCTACCCGAAACCTCATGACCGTAGGTGATGGACTGGTATGTACAAGAACGATTCACTGACCCTATGTCAATCGGCCAGATAAGAGTTGAAGCATCCGCCTGGAAAAGGGAAACGGAGGCCCCCTTTTGGAACCAGACCTTGTCAAGGACATTGATGTTATTGCCTGGTGACCGTGCGACATGGGCTCGGCCCAGGTACAGTCCGAAAAATCTACATGGACCGCCCCCTGTGGTCCCAACACTTGCAACGTTAGGCATTGAGCTCAACCCTTGGTAGCAACGCAGACTGGCAGACTTAAAAAATGTTGCATCCGTGTCGAAAGTAGTTGTTGCCCCACCTTGAGTCGCCAATGATGAATTGCATGACATTACACAATATGACATTATCCTAAATGGCGGTAAGGTCATGACCTCAAGTTACATCAATACGTGATGCTATTCAATGTCACGTTATTTGGAGGTTCCTTGTTATGGTACATTGTTTGACGTGATGGAGGAAGGGGCACAACTCACAGCCTGCGCTACTTGACAACATGGAACCACATAAATTACTGCTCTCTCCTACTGGATATTGAATTTGTAATAGAATAGAGTTCACTATTTGTAAAACATTTATTCAGAGAAGAAAGAAATTACAACAAGGCAGCAAATATGAAAGGTATTTTGTGATGTTGCAGGGACCTTCTGAACAGTCTTAGAGGACTGCTTTCTCTAATGACCAACTGTGTGGAAAATGCTTTTATGGTTGCATGAGATTTTTTCGGCTCCAGTGCCACCTTGTTAAACTGAGCAGCAGGGAGCGTCCCATGGTGCTGCCCTTCATCCCCCTCAGCGCACACACACACTCTTCTACAATAAAATGCTTGTGCTGGATGAATATGTGGAGACATGGAAGCTCTTTCAATATCATGTTAATGTCCTCTCATTCCCTGTGTCTGCATTGCGTCCAGTATGTGTTATATGTGTTCAGCGAGATGTCTCTTCCCAGTATGATGGAAACATATGAGGCCTGTGAGTATGGCTGTAATGTTCACCGCCAAGATGAACAGAAGGCACGCACCATATGAGGTCTCAAGATTACTTTTCTGCACTTCCTAAAATGAATTTATTTGTGCTGTACCGTTACTATATTGCAGCACAGGAGCATATCACAGTGCACGCGCCAGTATGAGGATATGGCATTCATGGTGCCTTCACATCCAACCCGTTTAGTTCGGTAAAAACTAACCTGTCATTCAATACCAGCTTGAACGGGTGGGTCTTGGTCTGCTTCCAAGCAGACTCCCGTGCGGTTCCTTTGTGATGAGAAAGCAAACGATCCAACCACAGATTTTTATGAAAGCCGATATGTGTTTTTAGCTTGATTTCAAAAGCTCACATATTAATGAAATCTGTTGAGTAATTGATCTGTGTAAGGCCATGTAGGCTCTGTAACATTTTTCATGGAAATCAACACATAACACATTGAGTATTTTCCCTGATTTGTAGGTCAAAAACTGTTAAAACTGATGTGCTTCTGTCCAACTAGCTGCACTTTGTAAGTTCATTACCTCCATTGAAAGGTGTGTGACAGCGATCCCACAGTAACAGCCACATGCACGTGTCTGTGTTCTTCCCAACCTTAGCACCAATCATCTGGGAGCACACACACATGTTAGTCATTATGCATTACATGTGGTTTGGCATGCAGTCTAATAATACTAATAATTCTCATCATCAGTTATTTCTTTATGATCCTTTTGTGATAACGAAGAACAATATACACATCAGAGGCATTAAAGTGCTACATAAACTTCCACCAGTCACCGAAGTTGGGTTTTCCTACGTCACCTCAACTAGATGTGTGAATGCACCCTTAGTGTTGTTGTGATGCAATGAGTTGTAATATTACTTAATGTTCATGTCCAAAGACTAGTTATGACAAGAGTTCTACAGACGGTTATCACTTCATGGGCAAATATGCAGGTCTGACACTGTCTAAACATGATATTCATGATTTTGAGAAATATGTTCTTTCCCCCGAAAAAATACAGAAGAAAATAATATATAATAAACATTAGTTCTACCTGTTTCTTGATAAATTGATTTATTATTTCTACCTGACACTGTAAATTATCTTGTCATGAAGAATAAAGTGCATTCATGTAAAATAATCTCACACAACGGTTTGTATGATATCTTCTTTTTTTTGCATTTTCCTCCCTAAAATAAACTTTTTTCTTCACAGGAAACAACGTAGGTAGGTTTAGGCAAAAACACTACTAGGTTAGGTTTCGGAGAAGATTATGGAAGTGCTGTTACTGAAGTACGCAAGTTATGTAAGAAAAAAATAAATGCTGACTTCTTGTTTCACATGGGGAACAAACAGCGGCATCCTGGCCAGATAGGTGTTTGTTGTATTTTATGTTTTATTTTAGTATAGCTACGAATGCTGAATGAGACTAGCCTGATTCACGTCAAAGCAAACGTTTAAGTGTTTGTTTAACATGGAGATTTCCTTTACATCAGCACACAGCAGGAAAACATGTAAATGATGAGGCATCAATCTTTTCTTCTCTGCTCAATAGCCAGCTTTACTGTGCTCAGAGCTACTGGCCGCAACTAAAATGTAAATTACATTTTTGAATATCATTTTGAAGAACTGCTCATCGTGTAGCACTAGTGTATAGGACAGATGTATGATGGGAAATGTTCAGCATGAATACCTCAGTGCTTCACATGTATAAAAAGATGTAAGTCTGTGCAGCACATTTATTGTAATCTACTTACTCATGGACAGCTATACAATAGGTGAGTGGGATGGTAATTAGGAATGCACAAAGGCTTTCTAGAAGTACTGCAAGTCATAATCAGGAGTAAAAATGTCAGCATGACAATTCCTGCGATTATAGAGTTACTATATATAAAAATGAAGTGTCAGGGAAAGAGAAATGAGAGCTGAGGAAAGACCGAGAACTGGATCTTCTGAGGAGGGAGCAATTAGAGAAAGTGAAGGGGAGGTGTGCCATAGCTCAGCAGGGTGAAGGTCTTGCTTCAGTAGATTAGTTTTCAGTCTCTGTTGGAAGACGTTGTGTAGCCGCAAGGCTTACATCAATGGAAAAAGGTCATCTTTAACTCATGAGAGCTGAGAGAAAATAATCTACTTTGGATGAAGGTCAGGTTGTTGGAGGACACTTAGCAGCGGCATGAAGTTTAACAGACAGTGTAGGAGTGGCTCTTATTGTGGAGGTGTATGGGTGTAGAGTTGAATCATAAGGTTCTTGTTCCCTTTTTTTACATTTTTGTCTTTTTCAGTCCTCCATCTAAGGCTTCATCCACACTACTACGTTTTCTGTTTTTAAAACACATATCTTTTGCTACGCCTAGCCACAGTACTCCATATTTTAAAACCCCCAAAACAATGGAGTTTGAAAACGCTACCAATGCTGTGTTAGTTAGAAAACTCTGGGGTTGTGTGGTAGTGTTGACAGGCAGGAGCAGAAACCTTTGAAAAAGATGACGTGGACACCAGCATTTGCTATTTGATTGGGTCTTAGCAGTCATGTTTCTTCCCCAGAGTCTTTGTGTTTTCTCACCTTGCAGGTTTCCATGTATCGTGGTTACAGCATGACCGTGGTTGTGCTTCAAGCCTTTGCTCTGCTGATACCCACTGCCATTTTCATTATTATTATTATGAGTCACATTACTATTACTGATACCATTACTGCTTTTATTAACATTATTATTATTATAATATATATCGACTGCTGCAGTTATTATTAGTAGTCTTAATTTTGGCATCACTATTCAGCTTACTACTCTCATATGAATAATTTCTGTTTCATACATTGAATGTGTTGTAACTCTGTTATGTTGTTCATTCTATACAAATGACATATTTTGCATTTCTGTCCATCCTGAGAGAAGGATCCCTCCTCTGTTGCTCTCCCATTGGTTTCTTCCTTTTTTTTCTCCACGTTAAAGGTCTTGTTTGGGGGGAGATTTCCCTGTACTGATGTGAGGGTCCCTATAAAGTGGTCAGACTATAAAGGTGCTATACACAAATACAGTCCATTTACCATTCCCTGTCAAGGTATGCTGACCTTGTTCTCTATATTAGCTGTTGTGCAGTTAAATTCCGCATTTTATAATTCTACTGCTGCCTACATGTGGACGAAGCAAGCTATTAATGGAGAGATGTTGTATAAAATTGTGAAGTTCACAAAGAAACTGTAAATGTACAAAAACATACCTGCTCTCAAGTGTGAGGGACTTTAGCCACCCGGCAGAGCTACAAGTGAGAATAGTAAACAACGAAACGACAAAACGAGTGAAAGAAGTTTGTTGACCAAATTTATTGACCCATAATCTCGCAAACTTGAATTGCCTCTGTCATTTTTTTAAGTTAAATTGATGTATGGGAGATAGATAGAGCAAGACCTGCAGCCTTGTAACTAAGATTGAAAAATCAAACTTTTTTTTCCAACATTTTTCAATCAAAGGAACTTAGCGTCTCAAAGATCAGGCACAATGGTAAACACATAAACTAAACTGGAACGCTGATGCAAAACACACAGTCAAGCAAATGGGTGAATGCTGGCTGGTGAAACACACTGGGCAGGTGAGCAATAGCAGGGTGTGAAATGACAGGATGGGCTAGTACAGCATTGTAAAATGAGTAAGCAGGGGATTTATAATCGCATCATGAAACCTGGAGGGATGACAAAAAATATTTTTAATTCATAAGCTATTATGGTACTATATTTGCATTCACTTAATTCTAAACCTATGGCTGCAACATCTTTCATCACAATCTAATTTAGGACCCATTTGAAACACACTCACATGAACAGGCTGGGCTGAGCTCATTAGGCTGCCCTTTAACTACAAAAGCCTTGTCATTCTTTGGATCTTGGTATGTCCACTATGACTACAGAGATCACATCTAAGCATCTTCTGCAACCCCGAAGCTCAGCGATGGAGCTTCATTCTACCATTTCATCCCGTCATCTGTCACTTGACTCATGGCTACAGTAAAAGGAGGGCAGGATGTGAAGGACTGGGAAATAAAAGATATTAAAGGAAAGAAAGAACCATGGCCTGCAGATGTGAAACCCTTATTCAGGGCTTCTGCGCTGTGATCAATGTTTTCTTGTTGAGGGGTTTGAGGCACACATTCGTTCCACCACCACATTACAAACTGGAGCATTAACAGGGGCGAGATAATCCCCTCGGAGATCAGATATTTAGGGAAATAGAAGCAGGTGCTTCTTAAAACCTGATCCATCGGCGACCCCACAGCCTGAGGCAACGTTACACCCTCCACAAAGAGACGTGTAGGAAGGTTCAGAGAAGGAAAATCGATGCTTCCAACAAACTGCATCACCGGACCGCAAGATCTATACAGAGAAAAAAATAAATACATTGCTGCCAATACAACACCCGGACCATATTACACTGTGCAATAGCCAGAGGAGAAATAAAATAGACACATAAAGTGGAGCCGGACGATGTCACGGCCATGAAAACATTCATTAAAGGCCGGTCCCTTCATCGCGAGAGGGCGAGGATGCTGGGTCGCTGCTGTCATCATTCATCCTATATGGAGAAATAGAGAGGGAGTGGGAGGAAAAAAAAGATGGAAGGAGCAAGAGATGGAGAGAAAGAAAGAAAAGGTTGTTAAGGGGCGATGAATTCTACGATGAGGAGAGCAGTGATGGAGTAGATTTAGACTGGATAATTAGAGGTGTATGGATGGATGATAGGGAGAATGGAGTGAGGATGAGGGGACCATATGAAAGGAAGGAAGCTGTGTGACTTTCAGAAAAAAAAAGACAAGATGGAGTAGCTTTAATCGGAATTTCAAGGGCTTGGCTCAAGAACAGATGGACTTACTCTATGAGCAGGAATGGATAGAGGGATGAATGGATGGAGGGGTATTACAAATGACTTGGTCATAACTGAAATGATGTTGGACTACTATAATGGAGAGGTGCTGCATCATATTGTTCACGCTAATACAAGTATGGTTTTTAATATAATAATAATTTCATATTGTGACAATGGCAATATTTAAACAAAATACTGTTATGCATAGCAACAACAAGCATGGCTAAGATAGAAATTGCTAGCCGCTCTACGGATGTGGAACTGTAGTGCAATTAGGAACATGCTCAAATGTATTTATGAATAGTGACTTGAAGCGACTTGCTGCTCTGAGTAATGTCTGTAACTATCCCCACCGGAAGGTTGCCAAAAACCTCAAAAATTAAGAAAGGGAAGGACTGATGGAGGGATGGATGTAGAAACAAATAGACGAAAGAGATGTTGTGGACTACTGGGTAAATATTTAACAGGAAGAATGAATGGTTTCCATAATGCCAGGTAGAAAGGAAGAAAGTGATTAAAAGACAAAAAGAGAAAATTGGTCAACAAAAAAAATATACAATTGATGGAGACAAATTTACACAAACACAGATCCTCACACCTTCAGGCATACACACACACACACACTGATGCATTAGGAGGAGGAGGGCAGGCGAGCTGATGGATGGTGATGTCATTGCGGTTACCAACGAAGCATTTATTCCCGCATGAATAATGTATACACTCAACCGTCAACCCCGTTCCTTCCCTCCCTTTTGTTCTTCCTTTCGCCCTCCGTCCGCGCCGCCGCCCATCCATCCGAATCGCTCCGCCCGCCTTCTCATCTCCAAGCGCAAATAAGAACAAATTGAAGCTGCAGGGAGTGTGTACATGAGTGCGTGTGTCCTGGACAGATGTAAACTGAGGTGTGCGAGTATATGTGTAAGTCAGAGCGTAACTGTCCACGTGTGTTTAAGGGAGGAAAGCAAAATTGGCCTGGCTCGTCTGTACGGACCCGTTGAAGCGTTCATACCTCACAGAAATATAACACATGTTATATGTTATACGGACACATTCTGATAAAGTGTGGTTTCATATTTGAAGTCAATGAACCAAATCATTCTTCATTGTTTTGACTCTAAGCTAAAGCACATAGGTCTTGAATTAAAACAATAAATATTAGGTTAACATGCTAAAATCTCAGATTTGATATTAGGACAATGGAGCAGGACAATGATCCTAAAAAGCATGGATGGATCACCAAAAGGGGCCTACTGGGCACAGTTCCAGGGGCTTCATAGGTTCAGTTGGCCTCTTAAGCCAGAGCCTCTGGGACTTCTAGGAATATCTCAATCATGGTTTGATCCCAAACCAAGGTTTTCTCTTTTTTTTTTAACTTTTTGTCTTGATTTTGGAAGGCAAAGCTCCAACCTGGCGAATCTGGCAATTCAGAAAAATGCCAGATGGACAGTAACTATACCACATGCGCAGTGGAACTGACCGTCGTCACCTCCCCCCCAACCCCTTCAGGTGGATCTGTTCATGTATTGTCAGAGAACAAGCTGGGAAATAATTGGTCCTATATTCGATCCATAGGAAAATTGCAAAAATGTTGTTCCTGCCCGACCGTGCACAGAGCTGACACTGCAAAATTGTACCTTCCAACAATGCAGGAACAGAAAAAACAATGGCAACAAAGGAGCTACTGACTCCTTTGTTCTGACTCCTGGAAAAGACTTATATTTACCCATCAATGGTGAGAGGGAAACAAAGTTATAAGTCCTGCCTATTAGTAAAGTTTTTCATTAGAATACAAAGTACAGTAACTTCTTGTTAAATAACTGCCAAGAAAAGTCTCTCAACATCAGATCTTATAATCTATAATTATTTGCTCACATTGTAACACAGCAGCAGAGCTATGTGATCGAACCAGTGATCCTGAATACAAATATCGCCCACAGCGCTGACCAGCTGCATGTAAGTGAGAATGTGCAGCTTCCTCTGAGCCTGGTCGTCCTGCTTTGTCCTCAAGCAAACGCCAGGACACGAGTTTCCGTCCTCCCCCTCCCGCCTGCAGCCACCAGACGGGACAGATTTTGATCTGCCTATCCCCCCTGCAGGGACCAACCAGCCGACCCAAAACACCTGACTTCCTTTCACTGGCTTTGAAGAGACACCATGTCAGCAGAGATCAACAGCAACACACACATACACACACACAGACACAGACACACACACACACACACACACGCATATACAACTGCAGCGTGTATCCAGAAGGAAAAGGTGAAATATTGTCAAACCTTTAGTATTTACAGATTGAATGCAGGCATTATATTGTTGGAGTAAAATGGAAATAGGTCCTTATGGGTAATATATTTAAGTTATTTCCTTAAATTTCCCTTTAAATAATATAACTGCCTTTTAAATTCATAACCTTCTCTTTCACAACCCAGGTCGAAACCAGGATAGAGTCTTGCAATATTTACCTCTGGTTAGCATGATCATAAGCCAAGTCCACCCATTTCAACAGAGTTTTAGCTGCTAGCATGTTAAATCCAGGTGTAAGCATCGTATTGTTTCTGGTTTAGGTTAGCTTAGAATACTGCTATTCTGAGATGTGACCTATTTATCTTTTGAATCAAAGATGAAGAGTGTCATATCCAAGGTGTTTAACCATTTGGCAAGAAACAAGATGTTGGTGTTCGAATCCATGCGAGTTTGCCTCACAACTGTGACTGTGTTACATTGTTTTGCTGAATGAATATATATATATATATATATATATATATATATATATATATATATATATATAAAAACTGTTGTTGTGATTTCTACTCTGTTTGCTGCACGCACTGCCTGACATTTTGCTGATATAGAACAGAGTTACTCTCTGGATGAGGAGAAGCTCAAATCTTGCACATGAATCCATCTTCTTTCATTTTGTTCTATTGCCATGTCATTCCGTTCTTTTATGTTTATTGTTTATATGTGCTACATATGTACAGTATTGACATGGCTGACCATTGGGAGGACTGAGAGAAATGGGAAGAAGATGGTGTAATTGTTCGTTTTGGGTATCAAAAAGGAATCAATGTACATGTATTTCTTTTTTACACACTATTGGTGGTGCTTGATGTGGCAACGCCCAATCATCCAGATGAGGAAAAGAGTCATTCCCGACCAACAAAAAGCTATTTGTTAGGGTGACTAGATTAGGAAAAGTTCCAGCATACAACGGCAGCTATGTTCCTACGGTTTCAAATGCAGATGTGCTTCTACTCCGAGACAGTGATCCTAAGTCATGTCCTGGTAAAGCTCCGTTTTAAATGACCCTGGAAACCTCAGAACTGGAGTCGTATTCGACGATGTAAAAAGAGTAATTACTCCACCGTGCGTATAGACTTCAGTGTGTCAAGCTCCTCCAGGGAACTCACCAAGAGGGCCTGGTGGGCGTAAATAGCTTGACTGGATAAGTGACAGTAACAGCATGAAATTCAAAAGAGGATGGGGAGAACTGTGGAACAGAGACAAAGTATTTCCATTTTGGGAAATTAGCAGGCCAGTGCCACCACCTCGCCTCGCAGCTCTGGGAGTGTCAATAGACTGAGGACTTTTTGTAGACTGTACTTTAATGGAGTAATAAAAGACTTGACGTGATGCCAGTTGTTTTTATATAGGTTAAAGACAAATGAGATGACAACAAAATCATGATTTTTTAAAATAAAATCAAAGCTATTCCAGGTCTGATATGACTACACTGAAGATGTATAAACAACTCCTCTGTAATTACTTGTAAATATATTCGTTCTTTAGACCTACAAACAATTAAATTTTCTTCACTTTGCAGTTTTGGACACATTTTGTGGAGGTGGAATTTGAAGCATCTGTTAAAGTTTGGCATGCAGGGTGTAAGCTTCATGCTTGCCATAAATATACTGCTGTCAGGGAACAATTATTGCAAATTTGCACTCCTATCTGGATTCATGAAAATAGGAATGGTGGCCCAATCCACTTTACACAAGATAAAGGACCAGCCTGTATTGAACCAGTGGAGCATCTATGAGAAAGGAACCGAGCTGATGGAACCATGTTTGTTGCTCTAGGTGAGGCAGTATTTTATACATCAGTCGACAATGATTACATTGACATGTCTGGTTTGCTTGGAAATTCAGATATGGAACCTTTGATTGTAAAATTTAAAAGGCACACTGTTTGTTACATAGTGTGGCAAATATAAGGCATGGGGTCTCCAACACTGCCTTGGCGTCTGGCAGGGAATTTGCATGTCCACCACGACAAAGTACCCATATTGACTTTCCACTGGCAATGTTTCCGTGGTGCAGCCGCAAATCTATACGTGCATCAAGAGGTCATGGTCATTTCATGTATGTCTGTGAGATGAAGCTGTGTGAATAATAGCTGCATTCTCTGAGCAGCAAAGTGGAGATAATTTGATGTTGTTATACTGCCGCCAAAAACCTTATGATAAATCTTGAGATAGAACAGTGAGTTTGCAAAGTATGAGGGTCATACAGTCGGAGCTGGTTTACTGAAGCCAGCTTCCTGCTGCTGCTGCTGCTGCTGACACAGAGTGCTGAGATTGAACTAAAACTGGCTGTTCAAACAAAACAATGAACTGAAGGATGGTTCATTCCTCTGTAAAACTGAAGGGAACTTCAGATTGGATGTTCATTTTGTGTGGGTTTGTCACTACAAGTGACCCATTGTACATTTCACACAGTTATTTGATCCATTATTGATTAGCACATATATTAGTGCAGCTTTAACCAAGTATTTTTTGTACCTTAATATTAATGTCAATCATACTTTTTTACTAATCCAAAAACACATATGACTTATTCGTGTTGCAACCATATAGGTCCCTATCCCTATAAGGCAAAAAACACTTGTTTTGTTGAACTAGTATAAGGATTATTAATTTGCTCAACACTAATCTATGGACAAATATACAAATCCCCCAAAACTTACAATATCTTGTATATTAAACTCCAGTCCTTTTTCTCTCCTGGGTCGCGGGCTAAAAATGGCTCTCTGTCCCTTCCTCATCGGCTAAAGAAGAGTGTTTTTAATGAGCTCACATCCCAGAGGAAGACGAGGATAAATGCACACAGTATGGGATGAGAAAACTTTTTAATAACCTGCGCTACTGGGTTGTATTAACAACAGCAGTGTGTGTTTGAATACCAAATGTCCCCTCTATGAGGTCCTGACAGATGTAAAGTTTGAGTTTGTAGGCGAGTGAAACGTCATTCCTCGCTCTAAAAAAAAGAGTACGTGTGCTCTCTGGGGTTGTATTCTGTGCATCTACGCAGTGAACAGGTGGCTCCATTTATCCTTTTATTTATTCCCCTCTGCCAACTGTTAACCCATGCCTCCGATAGGCGATAGCAGCCAGGAATTGCAGGTATGAACTCCTCAAACTAATGTTAATATATGCACACCAAGAAAACCCACTGCAAAAGGCATCTAAAAGAGAAAAAGAAAAAACTGAAAAAATTGCAAAAAACTGGAATATACTGAGAGTAGAGGAGGGGGAGGGGAGGTGGACTGAGGCAAGGCAGAGTGATGGAGGAAGAGGAAGAAGTGGAAGGAGCTAGGAGAACAGAGAGAGGGAATCAAGTGTGCAGATGGTGGAACAGTTGTTGTCAAACTGCGAGAGCAGCAAGATGTGCTTAACAAGACGACCCTCTCATCCTCTCCTTCTCCATCTCCCCCCATTCACCCTTGTGTCTTTCACCTCATCTCCTTTTTGTCCTCTTTATCTCTCCCTTGCAGCCCCTCCCTCTCTCTCCTCTCCTGTCTCTCACCCCAGTCCACTCTCGCTCTGTCTCCCTCTGAGTTCTTTGAGGCGAGTGCTGCTAACTTTGCGTTTGAGGAAATGCAAATGAGCATCGTGCTGAGCTGTTGGAGTGGAAACACCTCGCTTTCCATATGGAGTTCTGCTGCACAGGAGAGGAGTGTGTACAAATACAGAATTCTTTTTTTTGTGTGGTCCCATTTTATTATACTTGCAGGGTCCGTCTTTGCCTCATCAAGAGGACATTGGGGCTTGTGAGGACATTTTGGACACGCGTTTTGACTGACACTTTTCGCCCGTTCTATCAAATCAATCTGATAGCCCTTCTGTGTACACTTTAGATTGATCCCTGTCCAAGTCCCAACATCTTGTTTTTATCAGGAACTACATCAATTCACTTCAGTATGAGTATACAGCGGGTAAAATAAGTATTGAACACGTCACCATTTTTCTCAGTAAATATATTTCTAAAGGTGCTATTGACATGAATTTTTCACCAGATGTCGATAACAACCCAAGTAATCCATACATACCAAGAAAACCAAACAAATAAGTTCAGAAATTAAGTTTTGTGTAATAAAATGGAATGACACAGGGAAAAATTGTTGAAGACGCTTACTGAAATTTATTTAATACTTCGTACAAAAGCCTTTGTTGGTAATGACAGCTTCAAGATGCCTCCTGTGTGGAGAAACTAGTCGCAACAAATGTATCACCTTGTTTGTTTGCATCACTTAATCTAGATGAGCCAGAAAGATGGGGGGCTTAATTTCATGTAGATACCAAAAATGATTTATCAACCACGGCCAGAATAAAGCTTACTTTTCCATGATGCACGTTGAAAACCAAACCTCTTTTGTGTCCCGGTTCATATCATCCATAGGCGCTCGTAGAATTTCAACAAGCCGTATTCACTGTATCTAGCAATTGAATTGCAATAAATGGATCAAAAGGGTGCTTAAATAAGTACATAATGATGGCAATTTGTAAAAAAAAAAAAAAAAAAAAAAATTAAAAAAATAATAAAAAAAAAAAAAAAAAAAGTCTGAAATCATGCTATGTCATGACAAGCAAAAAAAGTTTAAAATGTTTGTTTTCAGAATGGAATTCGCATCTATCTGTGCTACGCTATGCTAACATTGTAGCTGCTGCATCAACGCTCAAAATAATGCAGCAGTGGCGTTAGTGTTTATACCATAGACAGTCTGTACAAAGAGTTTCATCTGGTTGCTGTACAAAAATGAGGTCATATCGTAGAGTTCTGGGTAGCCACACACTCAAAAAACTGAAATTTCACTATTGTTGGTCTTAACAAATCCTCTACAGGGCCTTCCAATTGGATCCATCTCCAAGGGAGGTTTCTCTGATTGAGTGGAGTGAACTGGCGGATCGTTACACCCCTGTGTGACTACAAAGTTGAAGCTTTTCGGATGGTTACATTGAAAAGATACCTACATTCCTCAGGTTATTTAAGGGAAACTTATTGTGAAACCACTAGCCATCAGCTAGTGGCTGATTTCTGATGCCAGGTGATGTCACTTGTTTTATAAAGAAGGTAATATTCCCTGGTACCAGAGACCAGCCAGTGGCAATGGCCAGTTCAGTACCCTACCTTTTAACCATTAGACTTCAGGCTACACTACAGACTTGGTTGTGAGTTTTAGATGATGATAATTGATAAATTAATTTTAGGATCATGTTCAAAAAAAGAGAGAAGGGCACAGTCAAATAAAAATGGAGTTAAATGTTAATGAAACAATGAAATTTACACAGTCAAATATGTTAAAATAATTACATTACACATTTAAGAAGGACTGTAAGCAGTTCACATGATACTTCACACGTTAGTCTAGACATGAGGATGGGGGCGTTCTACCACTTGGAAGATGAAAAATCATCTTTAAAACTCATTACTATGTACTTGCTTCTGTTTGTCAAGATACAAAGTTGAATATATTAAAAATTATTTGGAGCTGAAGCAATTGATTTATCAGTGAACAATGAACAATATGAACAGAAGTAAAAGTACTAGCAGTAGTAGTGGTTGCAGCAGCAGCAGCCATAATAGTAATGATGGCAGTAACATTAATAGCTGTGATACTGGCAATGGTAATGGGCCCGGCATTACTAATTTTAAAGTTGTAGTAGTGGAGAGATAGAGGCAGAAGTACAAAAACAGCAGGTACAGTATTAATTGTAGCATTTGTAATGTTAAGAGTAGAAGTGCCTAATATTTGTAGCAGTAGTTTAAGAAGAAGACTAGAACCAGCTGTAGTTCTGGCAATAGTGGCATCAGTAGTAGTAGGTATTGTGTGTTATCAGCAGTAGTGGTAGCTGTCATATTACTCATGGTAAAATTGTGTCCAATTTTTCTTCTTAGTCATTAACATACTTTTACATTTACTCACATGTGTGTGAAATGCTTGCGCCGTAGAGGTATTATGAGACTTTTGAAATAGTTGTGCTCTCCAGGTTCTGTGTCTAAAATCTGTTTTGCACTCTTTTTAGAGTAAGCTTTGGATTGGACACCAGAAACGACAGCCCCAGCAAAGCTTCTGATTATCCTGGGAGAAAACAACTCAACTCTGCCTTCTGGAATACCAGAAGAGTTGAGATTAAAAGACAATGTACAGCTGCAGAAGACATTGAATTTAACCAGTTTCTAAATCTGACCTCAACAGCAGATCTCCAAGACAAAAGGTACGGTCAAAGTGATAATTACAAGTGCACAGGAAGCAACTAGCTCAGACACTTACAATTACCTGTGACTGTGACGAATCCAGCTCCTATTCTTCCGCGGACACTGATATACTCTCCTCCTCTGAGTCAACTTCATCAACCTCGTTGCTGAGATCTCAAGCCTGGCCCGCGAGATTCCCTATACCCCAGTTTGCTTATGAAGTAGAGCTTCAACTGGTGAAGGCCAACCAGGAATTCCTGAACAATGGCACCCTGCTGAACCCAAGACCAAAACGCAAGTCTGACATTTTAGAGGCCTTAGCTTCAGAAATAATGAAGTACAAAGCATACCCTTCAAGTGCTGAGTTTGATGATGTTGCAGAAGCTTTGATTAAAAAGCATCCGTGCTTAAAGGAGCAAGGTTCTGTTACTGGATTCTATGGTTGGAAGATCAGTTTAAAGTACAAGATGGGGAACTATCGCACTCGGCTGAGGAATATGGGATACTCAGAATTGATCATCAATTCTCTTAAACAAAGAGGTGACAAAAATACAAGCCCAAACCAAGTAAAGAAAGCCAGGAGAGCTGAAGTGAATTTCTGTCCAGAATATCAAGCTGGAGAAGACAAAGAAAGTCTTGAGCAAGAGAGGTTGGCACTACTATCTGAGGTCAAGAAGAAGAACAACCATCAGATGATCAAAATGAAAATGGACAAAACCTTTCCCTACAGGAGGCAGGAGGTTCTTCAGGACATGCCCTTCATTGCAGAATTCAAAAGTAGATGGCCAGCTCTTTTTTCTGAACGCGAGGTAGGTGTGACTCAAGTTTACATGACACACTAAGAAAAAAAATATTGTTAAAATAGAGTGTCTGGAATAACTGTAACGTCCTTCAGTTATTTTTTACATCCATGTATATATACTATTTGTACATTGTCCCCTGGCTGATTGATGTTTGATTAGGGTTGAACTTGGGGCTGGGCAATAATTCAATATTATTTTTAATTGTCTTTCAGTGGAATCCTATCATGATAATATGGTGATTTGGGGAAATCATGATACATAATTCAGCTGTCTAAATTGTTAACAAGAAGCAAATTTTCATCAAAACAATTTTATCCAATATGAAGTATGGAACATTTCTATTTTGTTTTACATCACACCTAACATTAGCATTCAGTTTAACTAGAAATAATGAGATTTTGCATAAACAGCTGCAGCTCCAAATTTGCTTTATGCATCTTAAATTATTTCTGTATTGCGAAATGCTGGGTTGTGTTCTAAGTTGTTTCTTTTTTTTCCCACTTTTTCCCTCGTCTTTCAAGATAAATTTAGAATATGCGCGTATCACCACCGTCCCACTGATATCCAAGTTTATGTCCCAACTGGACCACTACTCAACCAAACCGTCCAGGGTGTGCCGTAAGAAGGAGGAACAGCAGGGCGCCAGGTCAGTGAAATTATGGCTGCCATTGAAGAGGTTTGTAATTAATTGTTTTGTGGAATGTTTCTGTATTGCTCATCTTACACAAGGGCGACATTTGAATTTAGAGATTTAGAATAAAATCACATCACTTGCTGCACAATCGTGAAGTGGAAAACTCAGCCGAAGCCGTCTTAATGCAGTCTTTTTCTCGTCATTACGAAAACAAGGTTAATATTAAGTCATAAGTGATTGCAGAGTGAAGTGATTTATAACTGTCAGCTGCAACAGAATTCATAATTTTGTTTTACAGACCCCTAATTGTTTTACAGCTTTAAAAAAATCATGATATGGGACCTAGGTAAGTCAGTGTCTTACCTACAGTAGCTGGCACTCACTGCGCCTTCAGTTTGGAGAAGCAGATAGCTTTTACTGGTGCTGATGCTAAGCTAAGCCACATTACCTTGCCATCAAACAGCCCTTTACCTTTGGCACAACTTTTTCTCAACTGTAGAACTTCTATATTCCTACGCATACACTCGAGAGACAGTAGTGCTAAAGGAAAAATCTGTAACATTACTTGTTTTGCACCATTCAACATGGGTAGGGACTGCTTAATCGCCTTTCATCTGTGCTCTATTATTGAAGCCCACTGGTGTTTGCCTCTCATGCAAAGCTGCCCTGTTCTGATATAAATAAGTAATGTTTGTAATGTATTCCGTTTCTGATGTTGGTCAGAGAATAAAACTGTATCACATTTGTTCTTGTGGTGGGAAACTGTCCACCACAAGTGTCCTCCAAGCCTAAAAAATGTTTTTAATGTGATTTTAAATCAGATGGTAAGCCCTATACAGTGGGAAAATGAGTAGAAGGCTTAAAGTTTATCAGAAATTGGATACTGCAGAACCCTAGTTCAAGTGCAATTTTGGCCTAGACATAGGCCAACGTGAGGCGATGCAACAGTCTGCCTTCATCACCGCTAGTTCTTTGACCTAGACCTGATGTGTCCTGGGCTTAACTTGTACATGTCAATGAAGTGTTGTTCAGTCATTCTTTTTATGGTTTACAGAATGACACCACTGCCACAAGGAGAGCTTGCAACCTGAAAGCACTTGCTGTGAAGCTTGTAAAAGAATATCTGGTAAGTGGTCACAATTGTCCTTTTAACATTGTAGAAGTAATAAGACAGGTAGCAGCAGTGGTGGTGGTAACAGTACAAGTTCTTGTAGCAACAGTAAAAATGGTAGTTATTGTAGCAGCGGTAGTAGTATCATCCCTGGTAGTAGCAGCAGTGCAGTGGTAGTGGCGGTAGTAGTACTTAAAGTAGTGGTAATAGCACTGATAAAGTACTAAGAGAATTTATATATACAGATCATAAATTTGACCTCCTGTGTGATCATTTTGTTGGCAATTACAATTTGCCCACTGAAACGATTGAATGACCATAGAAATGTTAGGTACAGATATATGGTTGTGGTGCTGTGCTACATTGATTGAAGGAGGGCACTGCTTTTAAGTGTGTCATCAGTTTAAACAGGCCCTATTATGCTATTTTCCGGGTGCATATTTTTATCTCCAGTTACAACATGCAACCAAGTAGCCCACTTGTAATGGAAACAAACTACTAAGTTAAATCTGCACCCTGTACCACTGTTGATTAACTATGCAGCAATTAAATGCACTAGCTAGAGTAAGTAAAGAAGGAAAACCAAGCAATAAAACCCTGGGGGATTCAAACAGAAGGTGGAAGGCTGATCGCCCTGCCCCTATTGCCCACTGAAATGCCTTTCCTTTTGTCTTTACTTCTTTTTGTCTGTGCTTTAGGATGTGAACACAGACGAAACCCGGAGCCAAATAGAAAAGACTGTTATTGGCATCTATGTCATCAAACATGAGGGTGCAGACGCCTCTGATCCACCAGAAGATGTAGGGATCACAGTAGAGTGCTTCAGGACCTTGGAGATGTTGCCAGTGCCTTCGCTCTGCTGTTTGGGGTCATCTACACTCAGGTACACTTTCGAATTCCTTCAAAAGGTCATGATGGAACTTGATACCAAGAGGCTTTCAAACAAGGTCCAGGTACTGAAGAATAAACTCCTCGAATGAGTTAGGCTATTTCTGAGCAATGTGAACATTTTGACCAGTGGGCTTGCTGAGAAAAGAGGGTTTATGTACTTAAGCTGTTTGATTTTATTTGCCTGTTAAAACACATATAGGACAGAGTTGTCTAAAGTGAAGAAAAATGAGAGGAGGCTATGTGATTTCCTGACAAATTTTAGATAATCTTTCTATATGCTTAAACTGCTGTTCTTTTGCAGACTTGTTAAGAATATTCAGGTCTCTTTTAGAGATGTTTAGTATTTGAGGCATGAAACAGTCAAAGAAATTGTAGTGTAGAAATACACAGTGGAAAAAAAGATAACTTTCTTGTAACTCCTGACTATAGTTATTTCACATGCCTGCACTTATCTGACAGTTTCAGAGAAATGCGTAAAAGGGAGGAAGACTATGTGATTTCCTGAGAAATGTTTTAGATGATCTAAATTTAGCTGTTGTTCTTTTGCAATCTTATTGTTGGACTGTTTTTTGAGAGATGTTTAGTATGTGAGGCATGAAACGGTCATTCTAAAGTAATTGTAGTGTAGAATTACACAGTAAATAGATAACTCTTGTAACTCCTGACTGTTGTTATACCTGCCGACACGTAGAAGTTGTGTTTAAGCTACTAAAACTAAAGGCTAAAAGTTAACTCATGTAACTCCTGATTGTTTTGACTGTTAAAACTGAAGTCTGATGTACATTAAGCTGCTAAATAAATGCAGTGTTTTTTGTGTGAAGACAGTTTGTGCAACTTCTTTTGTTCATTACATTCTCTGTTGAACAATGCCAGGCATTTTCATGAAACAAATTAAGCTTAGTTGCATAAAAGTAACTTAAAAATGTTATGTCAAGTGGTTCCACGCAATACAATATAATTTCCTCCATTTCTGATTCAACAACTTCCGGACATCAGTGACATCAGGAAGAGATTCTCAACACTGATAGGACTTTGCGACACAGCAAATTATTACAAATTCCGTGATTTGAACACAAACTTGTAGAAACACGTCAATGCATCGTTTGGACATCGTGAAAAGTCTGTTTCGTGTTTTGTCTGAAGGGGAAGGGGAAAAACTTGCACACCCATTCATGCTGCCAATTTGTCTGCAGCTGGTCTTTTTTATTCTCTATGAAGCTAGGCATCCCTCTAACACGTAAAAAATAATTTGAAAAATGCATACCTCATTGTACCAGAGGCAGTGCACTACAACCTTGCAGATGTTTTTGCAACCCACATTAGAATATGTCACTCAACCACGCGCTACAAAGACTGTCTACAAAAACCCTGCTGCGTCCGTGCCCCATTATATTTCAGCAGTAACTCTGCATTTTATTGTGCAGTGGAAAAGAGCCACGGGTCTTTCTTTCAGCACTTTTTGCAAGATGTAGCAAAATTGTAGCTGTCCGCGTTTTTTGACGCACAACATTACGCATTACGTTGGTCTTATTATTACTTGTAGCCAGTATTTGAAGAGCTGGGATTGACAAAATGCACATGCATATCATTTATAAGAACTAGTTACTCTTGGAACTAGTTAATTAGTTAACAAGTCGCTGAAACATTTCACTTTATTTGAGTTGGATGTGTGGTGTGTGTTTGTTCATGACACATCTTGAATAAATTCTTCTTCTTTTTCTCTGCGGTCATGTCAGTGTCAAACTGCCAAGAGAAAATGTATAAAGGTTTAACAATTTCTGGACCTCAGGGATCCACAGTGCTGCTTCATACAGATAATATTAGAAACGACACCCACTGAAGAGCCACAGCTGGAGAGGTAGACGCTCAGGTGAGGAATCAAGTGAAATAAAACACAAAAGGCTCTTGAATCCAGGGCAGCCCCTCGCTTCCACTTTTACATTCTGAACACCACCTTCCAGCGTGTTGAGCCGCGGCACGTTGTGTGTGTGCCAGAGGCGTGAAATGACACACATCATATGGTGATGGTAATAAAAAGAAACCAGTGGATGCTCACATGCTATTTTTATACACAATGACTGTCCCACTCATGTGGTAATATATGATTTGTTTCATTAAAAATTGTTTAAAAAAGATTAGAAAGTTTGACTTCAGACCCCGCACCTGATTTCTTCTCAAAGAACCATTTTTATCATCTCTGCCAGGAAAATTATGCAAACATTTGCTTGAGTGTGGACCTCTGTGTCAATCCGTGGCTTGTCTTGCATTCTGCTGCAGCAAACTGTATTACATTTTCGGGTGGCCAGTTATGGCTGCATGCTCAAGGACCTCTCGTGGTTGCTGTGACTCACACTTTTCTTAAAACTCCTTTCATTGCCTGTTTTATACTGCTAATACCTTCAAACTCCTCACTCACCACTCTGAACTGGCCCCCGGCCAGTAGGCCCTGCTAGTGATAACATAGCTGAGTGCATCACAGACCTCCAGTTGCAGCGAGACCCAGTAGGGGGAAAACCTAGACTGTAAGCTGGAAACTGTTTGCCCAAATGTATTGTTTGGGACAGTATGTTTGGCTAACAGCCAACAGCCAACGGAACTACCAGTGTACACACAGCCGAGTACATCGGCGCCAACTGCGGAACTACAGACACAGCTGACTGCATTGTTGCTGATAAATTGCTGCTCTGTGGCCAGGTACACAGTTTCTCAGTGCCTTTTGATGGGGCACCTTACATGCATAGTTTAAAAAAAATGTACTTGATTCCTAACTAAACAATTCAAGACGCTTACGCCCAAATGTGGGTTGTATTTTTTCAATCAAACGTTACAGCAATGGTTGTTGCAAACATACCTGGCAGAGATCTGCACCTTACTGAGTAGACTGCAGCAAAAAAAAAAATCATAGCCATTCAATGATACGTGTCTATATTGTCATTGTTACTGACTGAATCCAGCTTTGTCATTCAGGGTTTCTTGCTTACTGGACATGATGTAGAGGACAGCAGCTGGCACACGACACGCATTTCAGGGAATGGCAGGAAATAACATTCCAACAAGCCAAGTCTAAGAATTTAAAATTCATTACTGTATAAAAAACTAATTTTAAAGCCAATTTAAGTAGTTGATTGGATGTTAAATTACAAAATCTGTATGCCAGAAAAGGGGACTGGACAAGAGGATTTCATAGACACTGACAGGATGAATATTGTATTCATATCCCTGTTCTGTATTTATCTGATACTGGTCATAATGCAGAGTAACCTTAGGAGAGTGAACAACATTTTTCCTTTAATTTAAGGCTTCAGATTTCCAGCAGAGCTAAGGAGTCATTCCTTGTCTCCAGTCAAAAGTTAAATTCTTTGTTTTTTCTACCACCTGCATAATTTTTTTTGCATTACAGAAAAATCTAAAATGAGTTATATAGTTTGAGTTTTACACAATATGACTTGAATTAAACCTCACCTAGGTCCTTATGTCAAAGCAATAACGTATCTGGAAGGTGCTCCTTGATAATGGAGTCTTTAATGCAGTAATTTTCACTTTTGAATATAAAATCATTTTAAGTACAAAATGTCAGCGCTGAACATACACTGCTCTTTACTAATGGTGTTTTGAATGTGAAAAAAACATGAAGCAAGGTGCTGTTTGATTTTGAGTGACAAATGAAAAGATATGTTAACAAAAGGGGGTGATTAGGATTCATAAACTGTGAAACGTTTCATGAAAGATGCCCTTTGCAAAATGGAGGCATTGAACTGTATGTAAAAAAGACACACATGTAGGGCCAAGGTAGTCTAAAGTTTAACAAAAAAAAAACATTCTCAAATTCTCATTATAACCAAAAATGTCAAACAGATAAAAGCACCTATATTTTTAATTAATGAATGCCTCTATTTTATGGTTGTTACATGAATTTATGTGATTTAGGATTAAATCTATCTTGGCCTTGAGTCATTGAAGCCATTAAATAATGTTAAAAAATTCATAACAATTGATATGTTTATCATCCTTTTAAAATGAAAATAAAGCATATACTGTTACATGAGACAATTAGTGACAGAGGATAAAAAAAGGTGACGTTCATTTGTGTGAACAGATGCATGCGAGTATGTGAGTCAAACTCGTGAAGAAAAATAATTAGGTGTGTTTGACGCGAGAGTAAAGTGTGAGGAAGACGTGTGTGACACAAAACAACGGTTCTTTTCGCTTCTCGTTATAAAGTAATTTTCAATGCAGGAGACAATTTCTAGATGCATGATCAAATATAACTATTACTTATTTTAAAGATGTTTACATTTTAATCGAACTGCCGATCCTCTGACAACCCGCTCTAACACTAAGCCACATACCATGGTATGGAAAGCTGGAGGGGACATATAATATATAAAAGGGATAAGGAAAAAAATTTTTTTTGCACTGCCACAAAAGTTGAAACACAAATTTCTGCATCATTGTGACAACTGAGAAATAACAAAGGAGAAGCTCATAGAGAAAGGGACATGCATTCTAGGGACAATTAGTTATTGTCCTCAGACCTTCAGAATTAAAGAAAATTATTGATTTATTCATCCATATTTTGGCAGATCAGTCATAAACTGTTTCTCAGATTTGAAGGGCTATTTTACACAGCAACAGATTAAATTACAATTTGAGAATAAAGTCTACAAGAATAAAGCGTGGTAGATTATGTTGACATCATATTTGTGCATTAAAAAAGAGGCCAACCATCGCTGTTAATTCAAAGTAGCTGCACATGAGTTTGTAGGAGACAGGGTTTTAGTGTAGTATTAGGATCATATGCCATATCATTGAACATTATACCCCCCCCCCCCCCCTCTCTGACTGCCATTCGCCGCCTTTAAAATTCCTTTATCTGCAAACCATGTACGCCAGTGAATCATTTCTCATTTGAGTCATCAGGGCCTTTTCTGCAGTTTTGAGCTGGTAATCGCGTTTCATGCTAATTTGGATCTGATTGGATGAACAGAGATGCCTCTAATTGCCCGTTATTCCACATTTTGTGGAGCTGTCATCTTAAGTGAGAGGGGCCTGTGTGCTGAGGGGGCTAACATATGCAAACGTATTGACAAAGACACACACACATACAGAAGAAGCCTTTTGTGTTTTCTTTATTTATTTATTTCGGTCACGTCATTACACCCCCTGACATTACAAAGAGTAATGACAGCTCCACAGCATGACTGCCTGAGTTATATTTTTAGCTTTGTTCCGTAGCATAGAGTGCCGCAGTTAAAGCCACAGTTCACCCTTTAGCGAGCATCGTCACCACTGTTCTACAAAGTGCTTCCATCCAGCAATTATGACCAATATTACTTTGCAATCACTGCTGTGCTGCTCGAGGGCCACACTGCCCCCACATTGATTTTCCCTCCGTCCAGCTGACGGCAATGTGCTCCTTTCTTACTGCCTTGGAAACTTTGTTCATTTATCGCATCAAGAGGTGGATATTTCAATTAACTCTCAGCGCTGAAAGGACCAAAACTAAATTGGCGGGGCCACTTTTGGAGAGCAGGTTGTACTTCACCGGGAGCTGTAGGCCAAAGATGAGTTGGTATTCGTTAAAGACACATCTAATTTGTTAACGCACCGATGACTACAAGTTGAGCAGTATGAGGGCAAGTCAGTGAGGCTGACATCTGTGAAAAGCTACAGTTAAAGATGCAACAAACGACAACAAAGACATTTGTTCTAAAAGGCCTTTACACACGGATGGTGGTTTATTGTGCGATTAATAACAATACATTTTTCGAGCTGTGTAATGAATACTTTCACACAAAGCGAATTATGCGGTGAAAAAACAACGTCTAATTATTAATATTTACCTTTATTCAACCAGAAAAGTCAACTAAGAACCAGTTCTTAGTTGACTTTTCTCAACTAAGAACTGGTCTCATGTGCCACTGTGGCACATGAGGTAGAGCGCTTGTCCCGTAACCACAAGGTTGGTGGTTCAAGCCCCTCTACCGGCAACATGCCGAGGTGTCCTTGAGCGAGACACCTAACCCCAAGTTGCTCCCCGGGCGCTTCATTGCAGCCCACTGCTCCTCCGGGATGGGTTAAATGCAGAGAAATAATTTCCCCATTGTGGGACTAATAAAGGATTGATTATTATTATTATAATGACCTGGCCAATAAGGCAGCATCAGGAGGAAAGTGGATACAAGCCAAAATAAAACATAGATATATCTCAGACAAAAAATTGAAACATCTCAATATGTCCGATATATATAAAACAACAGTGTTCCTGTGAGGCAAATATAAATAAATATATATTTTTTCCTGAACAAAGTTGATTTATATGAGTTTTCGCATCGTAAATAAATACATCAACCAATCACATTGTGCAGAACAGATTGAGTTGCTCCTATATTTTTAAGGATTATACATCCATCTCTTCAGTTCTTTCCTTCACAATAAAACCCTTAACATGTAATATTTGCAGGCGAGTATTTCAAAAGTTGGTGTTGTTTGCTCGTCAGGCCCACACAGAAGCAGAAAAAAAGGTATAGGGTGTGAGGAGAGGCATGGTAGGGTGTATGAAGTAGTGTGTATTGTTTTGAGTAGGATGGATATTGTAAGGAGAGGCAATAAGGAATGAGAGCAGATGATGAATGTTTGTGTTGTTTCAAGAGGGATGAGAGGATGTGGAGTGTAAATAGTGTGTGAAGATGAGTTTGTGTTTGTTTGTGTGTGTGTGTGTGTGTGTGTGTGTGTGTGTGTGTGTGTGTGTGTGTGTGTGTGTGTGTGTGTGTGTGTGTGTGTGTGTGTGTGTGTGTGTGTGTGTGTGTATTCTTGTAACATTAAACTTTCAGAGTAAGTTTTTCAGAAAGAGGGAGGACATTTTGGCTGGTCCGGTCCTGACTTTGGGACAGACCTTCATCAGTCTGTTTGAGGGTTCAGACTTGGTTTGAAGGTTCAGGATGGAATAAGGTTCTGGTTTGGGTTAAGGTAAAGGCCTTACGCACCGGGAGGATGACAATTAAATCACGCAAAAAATACAAAATACTTCTTTAAAATATCTCACATTAAAATGATTCATATCGGCAGTGATGCAAATTTGTGATAGTTTCAATATTTTTAAATTAAAAAAAAGTGAAGGCAGACTTCCAACTACCAGGATCAGCGTGTGTCTGAGGTAAACTATTGTATAGTCTAACTTACTTTGATTTACTTCTGAAAAACTGTTTCACAATTAAAAAGCCCTAACATTTACACTCCGTTGGCTAAGAAGGAGTGGATATTGTCTGTGCTGCCTTTGTCAAGGTTAAAATGATTAATGTTTGCTATCTTGTTTCAGACTACGGAGGTCTGTGTGTTTGTTTCACAGCTATAGGCGTACCTCAATCTGTTACTACAATATTATTGGTTAAAGCCTTTATTTGTGCCGCTAATGCTTAGAATAATTGTCATGTTTTCATTTGAAGAAGGCAGGAAACACACTTTGATAAATCGGCAGCCTCTGAGAGGTACCTTCATTAAATGGCCTGAAAATGACACCAGACTCCTACAGAATAACCATATAGACCTCTACACACATCAGGCTAGCCGGTTATAACTGCATAATCTGCTGGTTTATGGAGGAAACCTCTGGTTACCAGTGAGATTTAATATTCAGAACACCTGCTGATCAATATTACCCTTCACCCAGCTTTTCTGCCCGTTACGCTGCAGCACATACATGAATCAAAATATGCAAAGGCTGTATTATTACATCAAGTCAAGTCAACAACTTAATACATTGTATTCCAGGAGTAACTTTCTCAACTACGACAATCTTTATCAATTTTTAAGTGCCATCTCAGTAGGTTCAAATCCTATGGGAAAGGATTTTCTTCCATGATGTTAACTTACTGAAGGGGCAACATATTTTAGCACATGATACACAGTGTTACACAATAAAATAAAAAAATAAGCCACAGACATTAACACAGAAAAAAAATGAGTAAATAGAAAGACTAGTCACCATACTGTATTATATCTCATACTTTATATTTTCATACTTCATCCCCATTGACCATTTTGGGGGACAACAAGGAGCATAACTGTTCCTCCTTACATATTTCCTAACAGCAGCGTAACACATGACCGCAACAACATGTCGTAAACATACTATTCCATTTCTCCATCCACCAGTTCCACTGTATAATTTTCATTAAAGGCGGCCAGCCTGAACCGCAGCAGTCTGATGTACCTGTGGCAGGTACAGGATGTGTGTATGTGTGTGTGTATTTGTGTGTATGTGTGTGTAAAGTCGCTCCTAGAGGCAGGCTCTGACTGAAGCTGCTGTGGTGCCCACAGACATACCCGTTAAACACGCTCACTGACAGGTTCCAGATTGTAAGTGTGTCTGTGTGTGTGTGTGTGTGTGTGTGTGTGTGTGTGTGTGTGTGTGTGTGTGTGTGTGTGTGTGTGTGTGTGTGTGTGTGTGTGTTTAAAACATATATTTTGTGTCTCATTTGGGAAGTCATGGCTGTCAATCAATCCCTTCCCATTTCCAGTCACATCGTGATTCACCTGCAGTAGTGCGTTCAGCGTTGAAATGTTCTTTCTGGCAGAGCGATACGTTGCGTCTCAACAGTGTGTTGTGTTTGAAGACAGTTTGGTGTCCTTTGGTGTGTGTGTGTGTGTGTTGGGAGGAAAAAAACAGCACACTCCCATCAAAAAAACAGAACAGAAACAGGGACATCAACCCCAGCATGGGCTGAACTTTTTACCACAAAACGTAAATATTCTCAACATGGCGTTCAAAGTTGTGTTAGCTGGTGATGACACCCTACTGCTTTTGTTTTCTGATCCGATCAACTGCTCGTACCATCTCTCTGCAAAAAGAGACAGAATGCACAAATACATGGTGGGAGTGCTGAACGTGACAGAGCACAGACTGTGATGTCAAAAAGATCACCACCCTCATTTTGATGGACTCATACTGAAGTCGAACTGGTTTGCACCTCGTTGTGATTTCCTGTGTTCTCAAAGCCTGCAAATTTCCCCGCTGCGGGACTAATAAAGGATTATCTTATCTTATCTTATCTTATCTTATTATAAAACCAAACAAAAACACACCACACAACTCTGCTGATTGATGCTCCATTTTTCAATATCCAATGCAATGCAGCCAATTCTGTACTAACATAGCTGAATAGATTGGATTTTTCTAAAGAATATTTTGGACGGTTGGTGGTAATGTGTTTTGCATTCATGGTGATTTCTATCCATTTGTCAATTTCTGTGTTCACAAAGACTACATATTGTAGTTTGTGTTCTGAAATTTGTTTCCATGACAATTTAGAAGTAACATTACTTATTAATGGAGGATTAACGGAGGATGCTGTGCGAGATAGCCATGAACAGTATTTGCAAGAAAAGAGCCATGCAACGTGTATTCATTTTGTTTCCTTAAAAATCTGTTTGTGTGAAACCAAACTTCAATGTTGACAAATTTTTCCTTACTTTTGTTACATAACTTGCAAACTTAACCGAAGGAAAATAGAGTAAGTTATGTAACAAGTGTAATTATTTGAACCCAAACCACAATCTTGTCCTTAAACCTAACCAAGTAGTTTTCTTTAAAGTAGTTTTGCTGTATGTTCAGTTCGGCCCGTCTGAAGCACTAGACTAGTAGTGATAACCGCTGATAACGTCCATTTAATCGGCTGATAACATTAAAAATGATTGGAACAGGATGCATCATGCCCATTGAGTTGCTTAAAGGCAAATATCAGTGCAGGAAGTGTTGAGTCTGTTACATTTATAGTAAGTTGAGTAATGGACTGTATTCATGTCAAGAGGATAAAATAGAAACAGCAGCCTGTTGAGTATGACGTGAATTAATCTTGGGAATGGACATTATATTGAATCTGTCAAGACGACATGTAAACATGGAGGAGTTTGTTTCGGCAGCACCTGAAGCAGATCAGAAAAAAGAGTTTCAGCATCTTGAGGATTATTGATGGGAATCATGAGCCTTGTTTTGGAGGGAGGCAGATGGCTGTCAGTGCTCTGATGTGACAGCAGATTCTGTGTCTACAGAGGATCATCTTCACTACGGAAGTCAAACAGCTGCTGCAGACTGGAAGCCGTCACATATCATGTGATATTCATTCAAGAAAGTCACCTTACACAGGAGTCCATTATCTGTAAGAGTGTTAATTTTATGTTTTACCACATGCTTCGGATTTTGGATGTCAGTTTTCAGGTATTTCTAAGCTTCTTCTCAAAATGTGTTGTGATGCTTTGTCATGCGCTGGATGAATTGATAAATCTTAAAATACATGCTCACATCAGAATTACAGAATTTACATCTTTTAAATCATGTAATAACTTTTAAAGTTGATCTTTGGTGTTTTCTTTAGGTTGTAGTTTTTATTTAACAGAGTTACTTGCATTATAAAAACACAAATGGTCTGTCGGAGCATCCTAGCGGCGCATGTTTGAAGCCATATTACCGAAAATGACATCCTCTTAAAGTGCGCTTGTTCAATCGCCCCAAGTTCTCTCACACAACTTCCCTTCTCCGTTCTCTACACTGGCTCCCTGTAAGAGCTCGCATCCAGTTTAAGACTCTGGTGCTAGCCTACAGGGCAGTGAAAGGAACAGCTCCTTCCTATCTCCAGGCCTTGGTCAAGCCCTACACCCCTGCCCGACCACTTCGCTCTGCTGCCTCGGGGCGATTGGTTTCCCCGTCGCTCAGAGGTCCCTCCGGCCGATCCACCCGGTCACAGCTTTTTTCTGTCCTGGCCCCTCAGTGGTGGAATGAACTCCCCACCGACGTCAGGACAGCAGAGTCGCTGCCCATCTTTAGGCGCAGGCTGAAAACTCACCTCTTCAAGAAGTACTACCCTGAGCCTTCCTCGTAGCACTTATTGCACTCGTATTAGTTGTTGCACTTACTGTATTTGTATCAGTTCGCTGCACTTATTGAATTTGTATTTGTTTACTGCACTTATCCTATTCGTAGTAGTTTGTAGCACTTACTATATTCGGATTAGTCTGTTGCAATTATTGTTTTCGTAGTAACTCGCCTCTGCACTATACTTTTGCTCTGGCTTATGCTTTAAGATGCTTGTTTAAGAAAGGAGATGCACTTATGACTTCTGGTGACTAGTAGTTCTCTTGAATACCTATGTTGAATACACTTCCTGTAAGTCGCTTTGGATAAAAGCGTCTGCTAAATGACTGTAATGTAATGTAATGTAATGTACAAGAATTTGAGCTAGGTAGTATGGCAGACCAGCAATAAATGTCTCTATGCGTTTTAAAAGTGACTTTTTCTCACTTGCATGTGGGTACTAAGAGCTGGTACTAGTTTCCACTTTCCACTTTTGTACGTCACCTGTCTTCAATATTCTACCATGCAAGGGTTTGGAAACAGTGTGCAACAGCAGTTGAACATTCCTGCAGTTAACAGTGAGTTTTCATAAGAGCGGTGTCATCTGCAAATACAGACACTCTCATTCCAGAGAGGAGTAGAATGTCAGCTGTCTGTCAAAATTCACTCACTGTGAGTGTTTGTGTGTGTATGTGTGTAGGCATGTAAATACATTTTCATATTGCTCTATGTATGGATGCAGCGTCAGCTGGTGTGCAGGTAAGTGTTTGTTTCTTTGTGTGTGTGTCTTCAGTGACCTCATATCTCAATATCAAAGACTCCAGCCATCTCATACTGAGCTGTCTGCCAGCATCAGCATTCTGCAACCCTGACAGCATATCCGTGTGTATGTTTGTGTGTGTATATGTGTGTGTATCTATCTGACAGTTTGCCTTGTCCTTTGGAGGTCTTTTTACAGTTTCAGTTACGACACCTTAAATTGCAACAGTGTTTCCATCTAACTTTTTATACTTATTTTCAGTTTTAAATATTAGCAAATCTGAGTTGAAACAGTAGAAATAAGTTTGCCTGAGGAGGAAGAGTTGGTGTATTGACAAAAATATGACCTCATCAATCCTCATTTCCTATCACCTTTTCTCTATCCACAAATACACAAAAGAAAAATCCATTGAGGAAATAGGACATCACTTAGGGACTGAGATAAATGATGATAATTTAAGAATACAACAAGATTAAGAAGAAGAACCAGGAAACTGACATGACTTGGAAAAATCCACAATTCTTGATAAAATCATTATTTCTCCTTATTGTATTTTTGTTTGTGTTGTTTTTATCGATAATCAATTAAATTCAAAAATGACCTGGGGTTATTTTAAGTTTAGCAAACCCTATGGCTGGGTATGACTGGGTAACAAATACCAAGCAAATCACCAAAAGTATTATTTTATTTATTGCGACATGTGATTGGTCCACTACCGCAGCAGCTGCGACTTGGTACAGCTGTGATTGCCAGCCTGCACACAGCTTTGAACACGGAGATGTGTGAGCCGGCGGCTTGCTGCTAACGGTGCTAACAGCGCGAACAGAGCAAACAAAGCCAACTGCGCTGACAGAGTTTACAGTGTTTGCGTGAGGGGGGGTGGTTACGCCTCCCTGGCAACTCAGTCCTGACGCTGTGGGCCGGTACGTATGGCCACTATGCAGTGCAGTGGCGATTAGCTTGCTAGTGGGAGATACATACACCTTCCATTCACATGGAGCTTCTATATCTGGAATAATATGGAATATGAAATACTCTATTGGTATCAGTATCACTTAAGGGAACTGGTGTGGGTACTGGCATTGTTATAATTTTAACAATACTAAGCCCCTAGTGAACAATGGACATCGTTGATGATGGCAGAAAACATCAGTCGTAGATCATTAATGCTGGTTAATTGATAATGATTCCAGCAAGTCCCTTGAGAGCCAACGATTGCTTGGTGAAAAGACCTCAGTGATTGACTCGTCCATGTTAAACTTTCATGCATATCATATTAATATTTTAAGAATAGAGAATGAACTGAATCAGGGCCCTCAGTATTTGGAGCAAATAGCTTGTCAAAAACGAGGTGTGCAAAAGTAAGCAGACTACAGTTGTCATATCAATGTGTGAGATACATATTTAATCAAGGTGTGATATCCTCTGCTGTTCACGTTAAGCTATTAGGTTAAGTCTATTAAGTTAATTATAATAATAATGAAATGATAATGCAACCTTCACAACAAACAAAAGTCGATGACAGTTCCCGACTGAAACTTAAGAGAATGAAGTGTTATTCATAACAATATTAATAAATATTAAAGGTTAAAAAGCAGATATTATTCATAAAAAATAAGCACATTTAAAGCTAATCGTTAACTTCAGTTCCATAAAATGCTAAAACCAGCCCCCTTACCCAGCACAACACAGCCCACAAATCATGATATCCATGAGGATAAAACAGGAAATAATACAATTTAGGACTAGCAAATAACACATTCAAAAAAGAAAAATCAACTTGCAGACACATCGTTTTCTATGACTACTACTTCCCACTACTACCACCCCTTTCTGCTGCATATTCGTGTTTATGTGTGTGTGTGTGTGTGTGTGTGTGTGTGTGTGTGTGTGTGTGTGTGTGTGTGTGTGTGTGTGTGTGTGTGTGTGTGTGTGTGTGTGTGTGTGTGTGTGAGACTACTTGACAACGAGTGTGTGTGTGGAAGTGACAGAGGATCTGCCTACTTTATGTGTGTCCCGTGTTTGTGTTTGAGCAGCGCTGCGGCAGACAGCTGGCTGACAGAGACAAGAGAACAACGAGGTAAGAATAGAAGAGGAATCACCTCGCCTTCACTCGGTACTCCTGAAAACAGCAGCCGCCGCTCAATCGCTCTCTATCTCTCTCTATCCCTCTCTCTCTTTCTCTCTCACACACACACACACAAACAGTTTATTTAACACCGCGCTGCCTGTGACTAGTTGTCTACTTCTGTCTTTGTTAGGTCTGCTCTTGTTGGAGTGATAAGAAGAATCAGAGCTGCAGTGGACCTTCGATTGATGGCTGTTGGGTGTAACGTTCAAACATCGATCAATGCTTTGTCTTTTAATTAATTGCAATCCCTTGGAGAACCAAATGACATAAAACAAATGGGATTATGGTTGGGTGTTATCTTACAACTGTGGTAGTGACACTGTTAAACTCATGAATCATTCAGCTTCTGTCAATGTAGGTAGGTGCCATTTCCACTGTCTTCCAGCAACACGTCATATGACACAATAACAGACCGGATTAGGCGAACGGTAAATAAAAACTGATCATATCTCTATAGGGTTCTTTCAATAACGTTGTTAGACACTTATAATTACACTCTGAGCCTGTTAGAGGCAAAAAAAACAAAAAAACATTTAATGGACGTACAATGACAATGAGGTACTGCCCCGAGTGGTTTGCAGTCCATTTAGCTGACTAATTTCAATTTAAATGTTGGCCCATTTTAAATGGGAGTGAAGTAAAAAAAATTTAAAGCCACTGAAATATTGTGGAGGGTTGACTTTGCCAGTTCTGAGTAGCTATTCCTTTGCTGCTCAGATTAGGCCCATAATGACTTGGATGGGGAATGATCTGAAAAGGAAAGGAATTTCAATGGAATTGGTTGAATCATCAGGTTAAATAATACTTTGTGGGAATAAGAAAACATTTATTATGATGAATAACCCATTGTGTCACTAGCACAGTTAAACATGAAGGATTATTTTTAAGGCAATAAACGTAATGGGAGATGAAAGAATTTATTTGAGGGATATTTCTGGGGAGCATATATATATATATATATATATATATATATATATATATATATATAGAGAGAGAGAGAGAGAGAGAGAGAGAGAGAGAGAGAGAGAGATACAAATCATAACATAATATATAGTACATAAGTAATGTACAGAGATGTGTGCAAAAACTTTTTGTTCCCCCCTTTTTTTGGGCATGAATCCTAATTTAGAAGCAGTTTAGCAGCATATATGACTTAATCACTTAGACACAAAACAGGACATAATAGGGTCCAGGTTGAAAATTACCACGTTACCTTCTTAGGAGCTTCGGGACCTGTGATTCACCGGACAGATGTTGAGGCTGCAGCTAAAATGAACCTGTGCAACGACCTCAAAAGTACCATATTGTTCGGATCAATATCAAGCATGACACCAGGGCAGCACCATGCCGTCAGTAAACCAGTCCATCTGTTCAGAGCATTGCCACTTTTGAGATGGATTACTAATTAAAACAAACGCTGGATGAACAGTGGGCTGTTTTTCCGCACCAGTTTATATAGTGTGAAGAGGTATGATGACGTGTGATCATTGCACCCCATGGTCTGCAGAGCCCTTTAAAGGTGCAAAGATTGTGTGAAAAATCACCTTGTGTAATTAAATACTGATTTCAACACTTTGCACTTAGGCTACCAAGGTTTATATGGCTCCAACTCCACCTCCACACGCCAACATTAAAAAGTCATTCAGAGGGTTAATATATTGGCCTGTGCGACTAAACAAACTTGGGTTTAATTTGTGGCACATGTGGATTCTTGCCGCAGCTCCTCGGCATCAGGGTAACAATTAATCAGGCTAGTGTTTCAACTTTAGCTTATAGCAAGACTATGAGACGGATCAATATGCAAATCTGAGTCACTGTTTAGGTTTTGTGCTTGTGAGACAAAACAGTTTGCATTTGTTAATACAACTACATGACATTCACATGATGATGTAGATACTGTACATAGACTGTTCTAATAAAGTTACCATAGGGATAGTATACACTCGTAAAACCATGGTCTTTTAAGTTTTTCACATAAGTTTAATAAATGCACATGAATATTTGTACATTTTTTGTTGGAAACAGAAAAGGACAGAAGGATGATGCAGGACTTGAAAATCAATCCCTTTTCCACATTACAGGATAATGAGTTTAATTTAATTTCCAGCCCAGTTGATCAGCAGCTAATGCCACCGAAACGGGACGTATTTAATGGAATTGAGAGACTAATTGCAAAAGTGGATTGTCTGACATGTACTGAGGAAGAATTTTACTCCTTTATCTGATTAATCATTTCGCTCAGTCTCACAGTTTTCTCCAGCCAGTCACCCAGATTGTTTGTTCAGTCTAGTTTTTATTTCTGTCGGTGCTACATTTTTCTTCCTGCTGTCATCATTTAAAACAATTGATTCTGAAATGGCAACTACAGAAAAATACTACTTGGCATATTACGAAATGCTGCCTTATGGGGTAAAAATATGCAAGCTAGTTCAGGTAGACATATCAAGTGTGCTGCTAAACTAATTCATGAGAACATATATATATATATATATATGATGCACACTTTGCAGTGGTACTGGCTCAAAGCAATCATCAGAGGAAAAAGTCAATATTGCACATTCAATTTGTTTATGCTCAATGGAAAAGTTTTTAAAATCTACAGAAATATGGTATGGTTGAGGCTTCCCTCCAAATCCATCTACCACCACTACCTCCTCACTGTCACAGTTCTCCTTCCAAAATCCCCTGTCAGTAGCTCACCCCTGACAATCTGTTTCACTCACCTAATTGGCTCACTCAGTTCATATGCCAGACACTCCCTGTCATCCTACCTCACACTCACCTCTCAGCCTCGCCTACCTCATCAGCTCAATCACTCTCACCTGCCCACTCTGCTGCACCTACTCACCTTAGTATTAAACCCCAGACACTCACTCACTTGTTGCCAGATCGTTCTCCGCATTCATGCCAGACTTTCCAGCGTTTACCCTCCGACTGATTTCCCGTTTCCGACCCTGCCTGTTTGGACTTCTATGCCTTGCCCCTGCCCCGGTAAACGACTCAGCCTTCCGTCCCCAACCACGAGATTCTTGCCTTGCCTCTGCCCCGGTAAAACGCCATAGCCTTCTGTCCCTGACCACAAGTTTAGCCTCTGCTTCCTCTGGTTTCTGTCTGCCTGCTCCCCTGACGGCTTGGCGTTCCACTGGTTGGGTTTCTCCATGTGAGTCGATCCAAGCCCGGTGTCCTGTTGTGTGTACTGCCTGGAATAAAGCTTCTTCCTACTACTCCGTGTGTCTGTCGTACTGCTTTTGGGTCCTTACCACACCCGTTACACACCCTTACATTCTGCCAGGATACTTACATAATACTGAATGTTTGCATTTAAGATATTTAGACATTTAATGGACTAATTTATATGGTTTTCAAGTTATTTATTATTCTTACTTATATTTTTTTATACATTTGTTTGGATGTTGTTTAATGATGAAATGATGACACATCTATTTATATATTTCTTTTTCTCTTTTATTATTATATGAACGTTAGCTAGCCTCATTTAACCTATCTA
This sequence comes from Anoplopoma fimbria, assembly GCF_027596085.1. Taxonomy (NCBI): domain Eukaryota; kingdom Metazoa; phylum Chordata; class Actinopteri; order Perciformes; family Anoplopomatidae; genus Anoplopoma; species Anoplopoma fimbria. The sequence goes on from NC_072449.1 coordinate 11,566,341, forward strand.
TTCGCTGTGATGCTGCTGATTCTCTAACTTTTATTTTGCTCTCCTACTTGTCGTCGATGTCAAGGTATTTGCTGATTTCTAGTTTCTGTTTTTATGCTGCTACTACATACCTATTCCTCTGCCGTATTTGCATTAGTATTAGTTGAAAACTCAGAGCAGCAACCAATTTAATAATGGTTGCTGTCAGCACATACATTAAGCTGTTTTTATGCGTTGATATACTCTAAGTAATGGTGACGTACACTCATTTTTGAGTATAATACATTTGTTTGTAGATGACCTGTTTCCTGTGTAGAATTAACTTCGCTGCATGAATTTGCGCCACTGAGCAGTTACAGATCCTCTTGACAGAGCTGACATTTGAGAGAACAGAGAACTGGAGGGTCCAAACTGAATGAAGCAGGTGTATCATATCAGCTGTTTGGCACCATGTCATTTCATATGAGTCGTATCTAGCAGAGAAAAAGCACCAATAATGTTGCGCACAATAGAAAGATTTCATAAAATGAACATGTGTAGTTAAGCAGGTTTTATACGTACATGACATAGTTAGAGATGACCGTTTAACTGATGTTGCAGAAATTATTCATGTCCTTTTCTCCAATGTCACAGTTGACTTAATCATCCAATCATTTAGATCCATGTTCATAATCGACCAGGCAACAGGTTCTGCTCTACACTGCTGACCATCAGTGCTACAGTGATTACTAACTGATTAGTATTCATAATGCATGCAATAATAATGTTCAGAAGGGTAAAACAACCACACACACAAGCATCCTCTGGTGTCCAGTTTGTAGTACTTTAGAGTTTAGTGTTATATCTCCTGTCTGCAGGGGAGGTCACCTTTCAGATGGCAAATTAAGAGCTTTGCACCAGAGAACACATGCACCCGCACACACACACACACACACACACACACACACACACACACACACACACACACACACACACACACACACACACACACACACAATACATCTATATATACACACACACACCCCGGAGCCCAACCGGTCACAGATAGAGGACTTGATAGAATGAGACAGCAATGGATTGTTCTCAACTCTCACTGTGGTTAGTAGGTCTGTCCTGTGTGTGCGTATGTGAAAGAGAGAGAGGGGAGACAGAATTAGAGCTGTCACTGGTCCGATAACAATGCTAAGGTGAGGAAGTGGGCTTAAAAAACACACACACACACACACACACACACACACACACACTAACACAACCTCCTGACAGGGAAGGTGACTTGTGTCTGAGAAAGAAAGAAAGAAAGAAAGAAATAAAGATACCTAAAGGAGAGAGTGAAGCAGTAAGACAGACAGAAAGAGAGGGGATTAAAAAACTGGGGGGAAAAAAATAAAGACTTAAGAAGAGGGAAGTGGAACTAGAGGGCCGGACAACGAAAAGGGACTGTGTGTTTTCCGACTGACAGTCTTCTTCATAGTAGATAGGATTGGACTGACAGATATATGGCTGGGGCAAAGGAGGGAGGATGATGTGTTGAAACCTGGAGGGAGGGGAGAAAGGGGAGAAAAGAAAGATGTGTATAGGATTAAATTAGATGAAAAAGAGTAGAAGAGATAGAGAAGGGATGGAGGACGATGCCAACATGCAGAGAGGTAAACAAATACTGTTGAGGGGCAGACTATCGGAGTTAGCATTAGCATATTTGCTTCTGGACAGTAGTAAAGCAGTCAGAGAGGGTACAGAGTTAGCGTTTGAGGGAGTCAACAAAGATCAGCCTCTTTGTTTCTTTTAAATTAACAGGGTGAATATTACATTACATTACATTACATTACATTACATTACAGTCATTTAGCAGACGCTTTTATCCAAAGCGACTTACAGGAAGTGTATTCAACATAGGTATTCAAGAGAACTACTAGTCACCAGAAGTCATAAGTGCATCTCCTTTATATACACATTGCTAACAGCATTGTGTCGAAACAAAGCAATCGGGACAAAAGCATGAAGAACCAAAGGTTTGAGACAGTATTAAATGATAAGGCAGATCAAGGAAACTCATCAATCTCATCCCACTCCCCTGGCAATCTAAGGACTATTTTGATGGCGATGTGTTCAAGACCTTGTGGGACAACACTTGTAAAAAAACTTGTAGCAAAAACGTGATGGGCCGACCAAAAGTAAATGACTTTTGGAGGAAGAGAACCATATTTCATGCCGCTTTTGCAACCACACTCGTTCTAACACCCGCTTCCTGGCTGTTGGCTAAAACTTTCATACCAGTGATCCAGCTGAAGATGCAGTAGATGACCAGAAGAAAAGCACCAACCTGTTTAATCATCTCCACACAGTGAAACCTCTGAAAAAAAATATAGGAAACAATGCCTGGTAATTTACAGAAAAATAACTTTAGTTGTCATGGTGTTGTTGTTGGTGTTGTTGCGGAGTATGAATCTTGTATGAATGTTAGTTTGTCCTGATTAGCAGGTTGCACCTTGCATCGTAGCCCCTGCCATCAGGGTCCAACAACCAAGACTGACCAGTCGACCGGTTTTCAACACCACGTTGGTGCCTAGACCTAAGAGTTAGTTTTGTTGCCTAAACCTAAGCGTTCGTGGACTTGTTGCCTAAACCTCACTGTTTGTGGTTTTGTTGCCTAAACCTTAGCCCAACCATGATGTTTTTCCTTAACTTAACAAAGTGGTTTTCGTTGTCTAAATTTACGCCGTCAAGAAAAAAACCGCACATTTCATGTCCTTGATCATGAAACTAGATTTAATTTTGTGACTATTTCACGAGTTGCCGTGAGACTGTGATGTATTGGGCAAGAGTTTGTATCTCTTTCATCTTTTAACAATTATCAGGACCTTCGGCACCATGAAAACACAACACACAAACAGATACAAGCATAAACTGTCTTATTCCCACAATCTGAATACAACTCTAAACTCAGCTTGACCCCTGTGAAGCTCCTGCTGCCAAACTTGTTTCTGGTACTAGTTTTTGTCTAGTTCTTTTCATTTCTATGTTCTCTCTTTAATTGTAAGAGGCTTAACTCGTGGTGCCACTCCATTTTACAGGACATCCAAAACGGAAAGTTTTCATGCCAGCTGTTTTGGATTTTGAGAGAACTGGCAGCAAGCTGTGCCTGTTATCAGTGCTGGGGGAAGTCAACAGGAAAGCAAAGTGTTATTCTAAAGAGCCTGATGCAAGCTGTTCAATGGGCTGCACAGATGTGGACGCACTATGTTTTACTGCAGGCTCCCTCAACTATTGCTGCACTATGACGTCAAATCACAGAGTACTACATTTAATTTAAAACCATTTAACTTTAAATCTAGAAGTTATTCACATATATGAAGAGACGTTATTTTCACAGTACTATGATTGAGTAGTTATATCAATAGGTTTCAAAATGTAAAGAATTTAAATGTCGTTTGGTTAAGTTAATCATCACGTGTGAGTCGTCGTACGAGACCTCTGAACGCAGACATCAGATGGTTGATCATTTAAATTAATTTGACTGTAGTTTAATCCATTAGTGTAGGAAACTACTCAGATGATGCAAAGTGTAATCCAAATTACAAGCTGCCACAAAAAACACTTTTAACAACACAATCAAATGAAGAGAAGTATGTGAGTAAGGGAGCTGTGTTAAAATATATTTTAAAAGAATCCAAAAGTATTTTTTAATACATAAAAAGTGGTTAAAAAAAAATTCAAGGCTAAAGGCCTTAATAATTTTTAAGGTGAGTCTGACCAACAAACCACAAGAATCTTATCGGAGCCAAAACAGAAAAGAAATGAAATTGTTTTCGTTTGGCTCTCATTGTTACTTTTTATTCCCTTCTCTTCGGTTTAATACTTTGCCAGAAGATTTCGTCAGCTGAACCAAAATAGCAGTAAAACTTTAAATAAAAGTGTTTTCAATTCAAACATTGATCACACTCATCCTTATATGCGGTCAGCTGACCAACATTTAAACTGTTTCACACCTGCAAGCCCTGGTCTAACCTGCAAGATGACAAAACCTGCCACTCACTGCTATTCCTGTTAATATTCAATATCACTGCACTCAGAGATTAACCAAATAGCCTGTTTTATCCATCAGAGCACTTTAGCAGCACAGGACATTTAAAGTGACAAAGGCCACTTAGATAAACTAAAGGAATAAGTCCACAAAAAGGCAATTAAAGCAGCCAATTGCAAACAAGCAGTGTTGCCAACTCCTCAGTAAGGAAAGTAGCTATTGGCTGTCCTAAAAGCTAGAAGTCGCTAGAAGTCGCTAAATGACGTCATCGCCTAATTTGCATAATTGTAATGGGCGCTGTAGGAGAGAGGAATAACGTTGTGGGAGAAACAAAAAGTGATTAAAAAACACCCTAAATATGTTTAGAACTACAAATTAACTTTCTTCTGTTGATTCTTGGTTTGTTCTTTTTAATTTTGCCATTGAAATAGGCCATTTCTCAAAATAACTTCATGACTTTAATGCTTTGTCTAGACCCACATTACATAAATCCATTTTGTCCTGTATTGTTAAATGTTAGAATATCAAATTTAATCAAAAGTGTGTTATGTGGGGTGGAATTGCTAGCTCTACGTCCAACCCTTCTCCTTTATCCGGGCTAGGGACCGGCAAAGTGACCCAAAAAAGACACTCTGGCAGAGTTCCTTAGGTTCTAACCTTATGCTCCACTTAGGAGCCTACAACAAGTCACAGTAAAACATGAACATTTTTTGCCATAATTATAACATTTAAAAAAAAACATTTGTATAGACGGTTTTAACTTGACAACATTAACAATCTAAATAGACCAAAAAGAGACAATAGAAAAAACTGTCAATGGCAATGTGAGAAAAAGATGGTAACTAGTCTGGCCCTAATTCAGGTTCATTGTGGTCAAGGCTTTCTATGGCAGGTTCAGCAACTGAGGGAGCTGACTTAAATGAGTAAGCAGCTGATGTGCCAAAAAACTGCAAAACATTATCAGGCAGCTTGTGCTCATAGCAAGCCTCAGCAGACAGCTTCAGTCCATATCGGATATACAGGATGGAGTTAAGCCAGGGCGGGATCAGCGGCGGCTTTGCACATGCACGATTCATTTGCAGTGTGGATGCAGAGCGGGGACTGCTGCGCGAGGCTGCTGTGAGACTGACCGTATGAGAGGCCGTTTAGGCCATAATTGACAGAATCTCACACAAACACTATACTCTTTCACACACATTACCATACCTTCTTAAATGTACTGTCATACTCTCATACATAAATGACTATTCTCTCTAACACACACAAAAACACTCTCTTAAATGCACCATCATACTCTAATACACACACTACTATTCTCTTTTATAGTTGTGTGTGAGAGAGTATAGTTGTGTGTGTGAGAGAGTATAGTTGTGTGTGTTGGAGAGTATAGTTGTGTGTGTGAGAGAGTATAGTAGTGTGTGTGAGAGAGTATAGTTGTGTGTGTGGGAGAGTATAGTAGTGTGTGTGAGAGAGTATAGTAGTGTGTGTGAGAGAGTATAGTTGTGTGTGTGAGAGAGTATAGTTGAAACGGAAGTGAGTTTGATTGAAAAGGAAGTAGTTCTAAATTCTCAGTTCCTGATTGGCTTATACATATAGAAGAGGGATTTCACCTTTTTTCTCACAACATGAATTCAGTTTGTGTTAAGCCAAAAGCACATGTTAAAGGACATCTCTTGTTGACTATTAAAATCGTTATTTTATTTTTTAACATTGTTTAACAATTATTATGTTCATATGAAAATAGAATTATGGACAGATCATATTAGAGGATGATTACTAATAATTTAAGCAATTTACTCATCTATGGCATGTGTAATCATATGGTAGGTTATAGGCATTGCAACTTGTTGGAATTGCAAACAAAACACATTGATTTTGCAAAAATAAATAAGCAAAAGAGCCCAAGTTTCACTAAAACGTAACAGTAGTTCCAACATTTCTTAGTCAATAACATAACTATTTATACTGTATACACTGATAATATTAAACATTTAGTGGTGGAAGAAGTATTTGAATTAAATATACTTAAAGTACCAAATTTTAAACTAATCATTATGCAGAGAATCCAATATCCCAAAAATGTATATTATAGTATTGCACTAAAGTTATTGATATATCAATGTTTACTAATACACTGCTAGCGTGTGAAATGCCACCCTTATCATAACCTATAATAAATCATATTTTATTTGTAGATTACATTTAGTATTATTAATCTGGATCTGCAAAGTAACTTAAATTATAAAATAAAGTTAGGGAAGTAACTGTGGAGGAGAACTGTATAAAGTACCAGAAAAGAGAATAACAAGTGTATTTAAAAGTTTTACTTGTATTGTAGGCCTACTTGCAATACTTGAGTTAATGTTATTTGTCACTTTCCACCACTAACAATCATAACAAACTACATTACCAGTGCATTCATAGCACATAACTTGAAGTAATGTTAAAAAATACTCACCATAATTGATTGGGAGTTTGAACATTGTAAATTCTTCGCCGAATGGCGCAGCGGAAAGCCCATCCAACCGGGTCAAGTTGTTGCAGGCAGCGTCTCACACGCCAACGTTGTATTCTGATGTGCCGTGATCGAAGACTTCCTAAAACATACCTTTCCCCTGCATTTGGGGTGGTTTGAAGGATCTCACTAACAGTGTTCATCAGACATTCCTACATAGGTCAGTGGTCCAATTTCAAGTTGCTGTCTGTGTCTGTACAGTGTCATTCTCTCTCACATACACTACTATACTCTCTCACACACACTATCATTCTCTCTCACGTACAGAAGTATTCTATCTTGCATACACTACTAGAGTATTATATTGTATGTGTAAGAGTATGCTGTTGTCTGTAAGTGAGAATAATAGTGTTTCTAAGAAAGTATAGTTGGGTATGTAAGTAAGTTTGATTTATGGCCCAGACAAAAGTGTGTGTGTGTGAGAGAGTATGATTGTGCATGTAAAAGTGCATAGTAATATGTGTGAAAGAGTTTGGTGGTGTGCATGTGAGATTTTGACATTGTATGTAAGACCAAGTATGAATTATGGCCTAGACGGCCTCTCATACTGACCGCCTGTGAGTGCTTTGGGACGGCGGAGGGGCTCACGGCAGCCCCCGCTGCTCGTTGAGGACAGTAACTGCAGAACGATACGTGGTTTCACGTCAGAGTCTCCAAAACACCAGAAAAGTCTCCAAAACACCAGAAAAGTCTCCAATAACGCCAGAAAAAGTCGCTAGATTTGTCTCTAGTCGCTTTTTTGAAAAAAGGTCGCTAGAGGGGTCTGAATAGTCGCTAAATATAACGACAAAGTCGCTAAGTTGGCAACACTGCAAACAAGGACCGACAGGGCAATACTCCTGTGCCCTTTAGCTCCTCCCAGGTTCCTATTTAAAGATGATGATCCATTATAAATGGGGCTTCTATATCCTGATTAAAGGAAAGCTGTTGGGTTTGCAAAGTCGAAGATCTGCTGACTGGCGTTTTATAATGTAGTAAACAGGACCAAAGCTGTCAGAGCTGCATCAATAAATAAAGGAAACTGTTAGTACAAAGATTGAGTTCAGCATTTGTCAAACACATTACACTGTTTCCAAAAGTTGCTGGGTCTATTATAAAATCTAAATTTCAGAGGCAATATTACCATTAAAATCAAGATCTAATAGATTATGATACAACTGATTGTCTTCTCCTACTCTTTGACTCAAACTAAAACTATGATTTTGATTAAAACTACACAAAAATACAAGGCTCATGACACATTTCAGAAGGTTTAACATCAGTGATGCAACCAGTAATCGTAATGGTGGTATAATGTAGCTCATCACAGCCACTCTCTTTTCCTGCTATTTAAGGATTTCTCTTCTGGACTGTGGTGTGTGACTCATAGAGAATAATCCATACATGGATCCATCCAAAGCGCATATGCAGCCATCCATGCGTCGATCTATGTATCTAACGAGAAATTAAAGCTAAAGGTAGCTGTGGAGCTCCAAACAAACACAACTTATGTTTACATTCTGTGTTATTCATCGAAATGAATGTTGAAGTCTAACAAATGTGTCAAACATGCCCTTACACAAAAAATGTTTTTTGAAACCTGTTTTTTGACTTGATATCAGTGTTTACCTTGCCATATTTTTCCTCCCTGACTTTGTGGAGGTTAACTTTAATGTAGCTTTATAATCTGTCATACTTCTGTGGATTTGTATATATGTGTGTAGTAGGGAAAAAGTATTGAACACATGAAGAAAGGGAGGTGCAAAAAGGCATGGAAAGCCAAGACACCAGCTGAAATCTATCAGTAATTAGAAAGCAATCCTGCCCCTTGTCAGTGCAAATGAATATCAGGTGGTTCAGTCTCAACTGATGGCCTATAAAAAGGTGTCTCATTACCAAGGTCTCACACAAGAAGCATCTCATGACGGGTAAAAGCAAAGAGCTCTCTCAAGACCTTCGCAAGCTTATTGTTGCAAAGCATACTGATGGCATTGGTTACAGAAGGATTTCTAAACTTCTGAACACTGTTGGGGCCATAATCCAGAAGTGGAAAGAACATCATTGCACCATAAACCGGCCACGACCAGGTGCTCCTCGCAAGATTTCTGACAGAGGAGTGAAAATAATTATCAGAAGAGTTGTCCAAGAGCCAAGGACCACTTGTGGAGAGCTTCAGAAAGACCTGGAATTAGCAGGTACAATTGTTTCAAAGAAAACACGCAAATCAAGTAATAAAGATCTTTATAACTTGCATATTTATTTGACTAACTACATAACTAAACCACTAAACAGAAAATACATGAGTAAACAACAAAATGAATGGAATGAATAAAGGATATGATGAAGAAATGTGTGCAATGAATAACAATGTACCGTATATGAATGGAATGGATTACATGTGACCAGCTAGACTCAATGGCTGATATCACTAATTCAATTTAATCATTTAAATGTTTTGTTTGACGTTATTCAATCCAATTTAGTTCAAAACATTAATAAGTTTGTACTTTAAGTCAAAAGCTTAATAATTAATGTTACACTCACATCGTGAATGGCCTCAGTCTCTCTTCAGGCATCTCAGGGTTTTTGATCCTGTTGGGTGACACTAAGTAGTTTGTTTGGATACATTCATCCCTCCCTCGCTCTTATGACAGTTTGTTCAACTTTCTCTGGTTTCTTTAGACTTGGTCATCTCCCACATGGAGGATTGGCTCGAACCCTCTTCTTTATCTCCATCTCTTTCTCTTCATAGTTGCTGGTACAAACCCCAGTAGTCGAAGGGCAGGAACACAACACCGGAGCAAGAGGCAGAATCAGCAGAGCAGGGAGGAAGAGATGTGGTGTGCAAGATTCAAAGTTCTTTAATCTAGAGTTGCAAAATATTAGAACCCAAGTGAAAGGAGAGGCTTCTTCAGGTTAAGCCCCTCTGGTCGGCTGGATGTCCGCTCACTGTGGGCCGTCAAGCCTTTCGACATTCAAATGTCTGTTTAAGATCTCCGGGGACATTTTTGTATGCATAAATATAAATAATATAGACGCAAATGATTAATTATAAATGATGAACCTATTTATGGCTTGATCTACACCTTATACATATTTATCAATATTTGATCATTACATGCAAAGTGTCTTTTTAAAATATACAGGAAAGTTAGGTTTAGGCAACAAAACTATCTGGGGTGAGGAAATACTGACGTTGACGTTAAGTTGACTAATGACTCAAAGGACTCAAGCGACTAACGATACCAACGAGTCACTGGATTAATGACTAATAAGAAATTAAATAAAAATTTGGACACGAACAGCCATCTCCTGGATCGGTATCAGATTGCTGAGAATCAACACCCAAGTGCTGGTATTTGACGAGTTAGAACAGGTTGTTGTGCTGACTTCTCTCTCTCTCTCTCTCTCTCTCTCTCTATCTCTCTCTCCCACCTCCCTCTTTCTCTCTGTGGTATTGAGCTCTCTGATGGGCGACTTCCTTCTGTCTCTTTGTAGTTTTCTCACCCTGCTGGTTTTGAATCCACAGGTCGCATCACCCTGTAGGGTGTGTTACTGTGTATAGATTTGTGTGTGTGTGTGTGTGTGTGTGTGTGTGTGTGTGTGTGTGTGTGTGTGTGTGTGTGTGTGTGTGTGTGTGTGTGTGTGTGTGTGTGTGTGTGTGTGTGTATTCTTGCTGCTTACATCAAAGGAGCACCAGACTGTTCCTCCCAACATGACACCAATGCCTCCCTTCCCTCCTTCCTATTCTGACTCCGCATCTCCTTACCTGACTTCCTCTCATCTTCACCGCCTCTCTTCCTCTTTCTTTCACTTCAGCTTGTTCCCCATCCCCTAATCTCAGTTTTCTTTTTATTCATACACCTTCATTCTTCCCATCATCCTCGTCTGAAATTTATTATTTTTTATTATTTTTACCTCTTAATCGTTTCTTTTTTTCCTCAGCATGCTTTACTGTGATCTGAATACTTTCTTAGCACTACGTTGTTAGTGCTGGTTTTTCTATGAAGGCAACAAATAGAGAGTTGAGATGGTGAGGACAGCACTCTGGAAGGCACTTAAAAAGCAATGTCATCCTGCTGATGTGGCGTTAGATCAAAAAACACCAAGAGTTACAAATGACATATTTTGTTGTTTTTTAAATGAAAGAAATTCAAAATCCACCAGATGTGTAACCGTCTGTTGTCATCCACTTTTCATACTTCTACCTATGAATGCACTGTTATTTGTCAATAACCCACATATTCATGAGTGCAGGGCTTCTTCTAATGAAGTCAGGTCGAGACAGCTGTTCTTGTTGAGTGCAAAACCAAGTCACTGTTGATTTATTTCAATGTAGCTTTGTGAACTTACTTATGTGCTTAACCGTACAGCAAACTTAGTCATTCCTCTTTTTTTTTTTTTTTTTTATATCACCTCTCTACTGAAATCTGTGAAGCAAAAGCTGATTGCAAGGTTTCCTCTGGAATGTACATTTATTCATTTAATGACACAATTCATGAAAATCAAACCATGACCCAGTTATTGTTGGCTTGCTAACGTGTTGCTAGCAAGTTGCTAAGGGTTTATGACTGCTTGTAGATTGTAGGTGAGGCCCTTTGATAAAAAAAATGTCAGCACTCGACAACTTTGCCACAAGGAAAATACTTTCTGGGCTAAAATCAACTACACTTCTCTCAACAACAGACTGCAAAGTCACAATGGGAGTCCCCGGCCATATCTGCAATTAGTCTACACACACACACACACACACACATGCTCACTCAAATAAACACACGCACACATGAAAACACATCATGCACAAACACATCAGGGGTAAATTGCTTTTGATTCACTCCTGTATACTGAGTGACGGTGAGTCACAGACCCCCCTCCCGCAGGCGCTCTGTGATTGGCTGGGAAATGTCAGCTTGTGTGTGTGTGTGCTTAGCCTGAAGCACTCCAATAGGTCTTGATAAGAGTCAATCAGCACGGAGAGAGAGCGCAAAAATAAAGACAGATTGACTGCAGAGACCGTAGGCGAAAAAGTCAGTCACTGAAGAGAGTGAAAGGATGAGCGACAGACATACATAATGGGAGACAGAGAGAGAGAGAGAGAGAGACTGACGAATTGTGATAACAAAGAGCGAGAGACATGGTAAATGACTGGCAAGAGAAATAAAAAGAGAGAGAGGGTTAGAGGGGAATACTACCGCTTGATCAGACTCCCAAGAGGATATGATGAGGTGTGCCTTTACCAACCAGAGCTGACACCTTTGCCCCTCCTTCCACACACACACACACACACACACACACACACACACACACACACACACACACACACACACACACACACACACACACACACACACACACACACACACACACACACAGTATTACTGGGGCTTCAAACATGTTCATTAATAATTCGACTGCATCGAGGCGGTTGCACTTAACAGTAACAGATGTTCATCAGCCGTGTCATTTGAAAGAATAATTTTTCCCGTCACATTTCAGAGTGTCAAAAGAGATAAAGTGCTGTGATTAATTATTTTTACATATCCTTCCCATATCTCAAGCAGTCAGCGAGACAGATTGTGAAATTATTTATGTTTCAAGTTCAATTGGTTTTTTAAATGGCGTAGCAGATGTACAGAGAAAATTGAAAACTTCAGGGAGGAAAAGGTGGAAAATAAAAAATCGATATATTAGGAACTAAATATGTATAATATAAAAAAATGGATTTCATGGATTAGGTCCATTAATAAACTGGGTCAGATTTCTAGAGTTGAGATCCGCTCCATCCAAAGTCAACAGGACTGATTATGAATTATTTGACAATAATTAATTAAGGTTAACACCCTAATCCATAAACTATTTACTAAAAGTATATAATAAATAAATATTACCGTCTGTTTTTAATACCATCTGTAACTGTTGTTTCCTTTCAGTTTGTGATTCGATTTTCTATCTTAACTTTCAGCATTATACAGGATTTGTTTACATAATAATATTATTTGATTTTTTGAAGTTATTTTTCTTATTTCAGTATGCATGCTCTTGGTGTGACTCCTATTTAGCCTTTTCCCTGTCAACTCCTGTTAATGTTGCCAGTGCAGTGACCTTATTTCACAGCAGGATCAATAAAACAATCTTCTTATCTTATAAAAGTAAGTAAACAAATCGTACATCCTCAGAATGCATTAAAACCTCAGATTTAGCTGTCATCTTCTCACAGTAATGATATCACAGCTCCGGAGTGATCAAAAATCCCCAAACTGTCAAAAATGTCTGGCGATAACATCGAAATAAAAAACAAATCCAGCAAGTGTGTCCAAAGAGTAAACTACAGAAGAAAGTACAACATTTCTATGATTACAGGTCCAAATAAGATGGGATTAAAGCAAAAGTGACCTTCTGTAGCTTATGAAGGTTTAAAATTCACATGTTTTCGTCTGGGTTTGATGACAGGTCCCTTTAAAATGTCTTGCTGTAAGTTTTTGGCACAGTAGACTGTTGCAAGAAACTCCAAAATGAGTAAGAATTCTTAATAAAGGTGGTTGGTAACAAGTGGCTAAATTAAACTACAAAGGTCTTCGGAGACATTAAACATCATCATGCCCGCCTTTACAGCCCTGGTTTGTATCCTCTTGACTCCGAGACTGTGACCTTACATTAACTTTTTAATTCTGGCCATTGCTTCACCCTTCAAATACCATAAAAGCGGTGCTTTTGTAAAGAGAATCATGGCGAACAAAACTTGTAGGTATCATAAACTTGACTGCCTTAATGCTACATTATAGCTATTCTATCTTTCATTGGAATAAGATACTGTTAATCAATGCTGCTTTTTACATTATTAATCAAATATTTTACATTTTGTGTGTCCATAAATTATCATGTTTGACATTAGCCTCTTGATATGTGGCCACAAGGCTTTTTCCAGTGAAGGAACATCATAAAAATCAGAGCCGTTATTCAGTCTTACGATTACGGAAAACATTACTCATTCTTTTAATATGTCACATATCGGCGTATGTAACACCTTGTTCTCCTGATGTTCTCCAATTCCATTTCAACTGGTCCCGAACTCTGCAGCAAGGCTTTTAACAAAACTAAATGCAAATTGCACATTCCACTAAAGCTACTGGACAAAAAGAAAACTATTTATCGAGGGTATTTATCTGCTCAGTGATGGAAAAATGACACCTGGCTGGACACGTTCATTTTCACTCCCATTTTGGCGCAATGCTATGTGACGCACGTTGAAGTGAATATGTACTCAATATAATCAACTGGGATTTGGATTTATTATATGTATTAACGTGCAAAACATACAATTAACAAGCGTTCCTAAAAACCACCAGAATGCAGTTCACAGTAACTTGTGTTTTGAAAATTGCTGTATTAATAAAGTCTGCTTGCATTGTTGTGTTGGAAATAAAATAGATTGACTCAGTTAAGCACAGTGAGGAGCTTACCGGTTCAGGAGATGCTGTATGTGGACCAGCTGCTCTTCCACACTGACAGAAGCCAGCTGACGTGATCTGAGCACCTGGTAGGCCTCCCTTTGGAGGGCTCGACCCCCACAGGGAGGACACCTCTGGGGGCCAATCCAGGACATGCTAGGCCTCCCTTTGGTTACTGACTCAGCCCTACAGGAAAGAGACCCCCGAGGGCCAATCCAGGACTTGCTGGGGGGGGAAAACATCTCCCATCTGGCCTGGGAGCATATGGGGATCCCCCTGGAATAACTCAAGGAAGCTGCGACAGTAAAGGACGACAGGACTGACCATTCTGTCGCAACACCGCAAGTGAATACATCTACATTGAGCTAAACTGAGTCACTTGTAATTTTGTTTGTGTGTTTTAAGGCTTTGAAGTGATATGAAAAGTTGTCTGAATTTGTTGAATTTGCAGTTCATAAATTCTAGGCCAGTACTATTAGATGAATGTTGGTTTAAATAGGCTGGTTTTGTCCTCAAAAACCTTCTGGGTCACCTTTTCTTTATTGAGGATCATCATCCTGTTGTGTCGGGGGACTATGTTTGAGGTTATGTGCTGACCTTGTTTCATGCACTGATCAATTTTGAGATTTTGGATTATTTTTGATTGTAGATTTCTCCCTAATTCACCAAAAGTTAGCATTAGAAAATGCCTTTTTTGCATATTTAAATATACATTTCAAACTTGTAATAAAAATAAAAACATTGTCTTAATTAATCAGCCGGGGAAGTTCCATAGTGATATTGAAGGTTATGCCCTCCATTGGACTCTATGGGTAATACTCTCCTCCAATCAAGAGCATGCACTTTCCCACTGAAAATTTGTATAAGCGCAGCCGGCAAATCAGGCATGCCTACCCGAATATGTGCGGATCCCACAGTGACAGCATCCAACAGCAGCACACCCTGCTATTGAGTTATCCTACATCTTCTTCAGCAAGCGTCATAGGAGTGGCAGGGCACCCTTGTACTTATAATAAATAAATGGTCTTCTCTCATTTCAAGTTGAATCAGTGATGTGTCTAAAATAAAATACATAACAGAAAGCTTCTGAAAAATGTGACTCATAAAATAGCTTACTACGTTTCAAAATAAAAATTTAATTGAATTGTCATCGGCCTGCAGCTTTGAATTCAATTTATTCAGGTTTGCAAAAAACCCATAATATTCATATTATTTTCATTTTCTAAAAAGAGAAATTTGTGTGCAGGTACTTTATCTGTGATATGGAGACCACTTGTTTCAGCCCTATTCCCCGCTCTAATTGTTGGGCAGGGAATGAATGTGTTAGAATTCTGATCATATTTGGCTCTTAGGTATATTTTGCTGTGCCTTAATTTCTGGTTTGAGTGGGTACGTTTGCTCAAAAGATTTGTGCTTTGCCTCGTAATGGCGCTTCTCAATGCACATTGCTTTTTCTTCTTCCACCCGTGGTAGGCACGAATATGTTAGAGTCTGTCCATTCTTGGTTAAAGGCTCTAGTTTCACATTCCTTGTTTATGGAGCATGCCATATGAAATAACTTCTGTGACTCACATACTTCTCCGACTATGCTGTCTCTCGCCACGTTTCTCCCTCTTACGATTAGCCGCGATGCTAATCCGGATACACATATTTGATTGGCTGAGTAGGGTCACATGAAGATTTACAACGCATGCAATTGGTCACTTTGTCTCCTCGACCGCTGAACGAGGGCCGTAAAGGTCAGAAAAGCTGCGCCGGTTAAAATAGAAGCGCTCCGTCAAAATGTAATAATCTTCAATTATCTTTTGGTTTTAAGTCCAGGTCCAGATACAACAGCGTCTGGGTCTGGACACGGGACGCAGTTCATCTATTAGTGATCCCCTGATGGAAAATGCCCTGACCCTTTTATCACACTACAGCTCTTGTTCTTGGAGAGTATGTACAAAAAGGCCACAATGTTATTAGATTCATAGCATAGTTCTGAGTACAGGACAGATGGAGGATGTGCGTCTTACCCCCTATTGTATATGAATGATAAGGATTGATGGTTGGGGTAATAACAGCAGTTTTTCTAGTCAATACAAACACTGCATATTCAGTAAATGCTTGCTGTAAACATCTCTCAACCTGTGAATCTATCAATAAAACACTATCAAATCATTGTAAGATCTCCTTTTTGACCTACCAGGGCTCTGTGTTAGCATCATGAATTATTTTATCTTTAATGACTCTGGTGTTATTACTTTTTTTTGCTATAATGACCCAATGTTCCCTCTCGGATCAATAAGCACCACCATTTATCTCAATTCTTTCTTTGTGTCTCCCAGCCGTCAGATTGCGAGTGGTATTTGGTGGGATTTCAGACTCGCTGGGATCCTTAAAGCAGCAGGAGGTAACATGTCTTTAAATTACATATAAACACACTGAGTGAACATAACAACAGTGTAGGTGGGCAGCGTGGGTGTGATAGAGGTGAGCATAGAGCTCCCCATCACACTGTTATTTCCATCAGAAATTGCTGCCTCATCAGGACCGAGCACTTCGGCTGGAGAAGGAGATGAGAGCAGCAGTGAAACAAACACAGATTAACATTTCACCACAATGTGGTGTTGACTGGTTGTAAGTCCTGTCTATTGGACCCATACGTCTCCCCTACTGCCCACCAATATTTCCTTTTTTGGATGTTATAAAGTATGTAAGTAAGTTTGCTCTTATGTTGCATAGTCATTTCAATGCACTTAATTTTGTGTCCACCTCGAATAAGGCTCCTAACTGACTTTTCATTGGTATTATTCCTTTCCTAAGTAACCAGAAACCAGACAAATCACGTCCCTGTACACAAACCAGGTAGTTGCCTTTAGTGATTATTTCATGAATTGCCATGATACTGGGCTGGCCTATGTAGTCTTGGTAAAGACGGGACACACAGCCTGACCTCTGACTAGTGTGACCAGATGAGAATGGTTTGAATTTGGGGTCAGGGGAGTTTAGGTTGGGCATGGGCTCCAGTACATTACATTCAGCGTCACCTAAAGTATGGCAGTATTCTTTTCTAGAAAATGCTTTGTTTGGATCTCATAAAGCCCCAGAAATACATGTTTTCTTTCCCTCTACACTCCTGGCACCTGCAGTAAGGTTTTTACTTTTTGGTTAGATGTTCAACAGGTCCCGGGACACCGGACTCCATGTCAGTGATGGATGGTTTAATATCACTCCATTGTTAGTATGCGCAGCAGTTTATCAGTTATCGCTGTTGTACAACACAAAAAAAATACTAAAACAGCAATAATTCAGTCGGCAAGACGTAGTAGTACCTGTTGTCTGTGGGCAGTAGCAGTCTAATTCTGCCTCATCAGACGTCTGCGTAGGTTGATGTTGCACCTAGCTATGCTGGGAATTACATGACCTCTCCAAACTGCGTGTTCCAATCAGAAAGATTACGGTGTCTGTTGTCCTGCCCTCACAACTGCTAGAGTGGTCAATCAACAACAGTCACTATACACTCCAAAAGTTCCGTGAAGAGCTTAGAGCCCTCAGTCACTGTTGATTTTTTACCAACATGTGTAGCAAAGTTTTTCACGGGTTTTCTCTGTCGTGATACATGTTTCAGGATGTAGGTCTTATACCAATATCAGAGCATGAAGATCGGGTATAAAAATGAAGGTAAAATGAAGTAAAAAGTAAAGTAAAAAAAGAAAAACTCAAAAATCACAGTTAAAAAAATGACATTCAGCAGTTCAATACTTATATTTATGTATTTAAATATGAATTCATATATTTTATCATGAAATGTGGAAACTTTAATTCCTGCATCTGAAAAAAAGAATGTAAAAAAAAATACATCTCTATTTTACCTTTGATGAGCTCAGATTTAACAGTTAAGTACATAAATAGATGTTTATTTGTCTGGAAATTGATAGAAAAGCCCCCATAACATGGTTACCATATTTACAATTGAAATGTCTTCATTGAAAAAGTCAGTCTTCAAGCAAAAAAAAAAAGCTTGTTTAAGAAAGATATAATAAAGTAGCTTAACAGGAATATGAAAAGTGAGATGCAGACTTTTAAGAGACGAGGAAACGAGAAGAAGAGCAGTGAGAATGGAGGCACAGAAAGGGAAGATGGCAGACGAATACTAATATCCCACTATGTAGATGGAGAGACTCACTACTAACACACACACACAAACACACACAGTCACACTTCCGTTGGGCAGTAGAGAAGAGCGGGTGGGCTATCACAGAAAGATAAGTAGTGTGCTGAATACTGATGCCGCTATCTGCCTCTCTCTCTTTCTCTCTCTCTTTCACACACACACACACACACACACACACACAAAAAATAGCCTCCAAGAACATTGAAGGAAATTGGGAATTATTGCGAAAGAGGATAGATCAAGGAGGAGTACAAGGTGAGAAAAGGAGGAGAAGAATAAAAGCAATGAATGAAGAAGATAGAATCCGAGGAGGGGGAGAGGAGAGGAGGAGGAGGAGGAGGAGGAGGAGGAGGAGAGATGAAGTGAGGATAAGGGAACAGAAGAGGATGGAGAGGGTGATAAGGAGAGAAAGGACAAAAAGGGCATAGAGCAGAGTGAGGAGGAAAGGAGACGGGGAATGATTGGAGAAAAGAGGATTTACGAAGAGGAGAGGTGAAAATAGGCTAAAGGAACAGAAGGTGTAAGGGGGGAGGGGAGGGGGAGGGAAGGAAAAAGGGAAAAATGAGGGGAACGGTAAAAGATGAGCAGAGAAAGGGGTAAGAGATCGTACACCGAATGAAAAGAAAGGAGAGAACAGGGAGAAGAGAAAAGGATGAGGAGCAAAAGTTAGGAGGAGGAAATGCAAGGAGAAAAAGAGAAGTGAGGATGAGAACAGAAGATGACAAGGAGGAAAAAGGCAATGAATGGAGAAAAATCTAGTGAGGAGAGGAAAGGAAAGGAGGTGTAGAGGAGAGAGAAGCAGAGACGGGATGGGTGGACGAGTGTTTGCTCTCATCACTGCTGTGAGAGTCTCATCTACTCCCCTATTCTATAGAGGAATCCTGCTTATATGTGGTCACAGTGAACACACACACACACTTCTCCTCACTCCTCCTGAGAATGCTAACTGGTATGCATTTTAAAACGCATAACTTTTGCCTAGCGCCACACTTCTTCATTGTTTCAGAACCACTAAAACAGCGACGTTTGGAAACACTGCTGTAGCGGCTTTAGTTTGAAAACTATTGTCTGCGTTTTATATAGAGCAGGCAGAAATGAAGAGATTTTAAGGGCGATGACGTTGACACCCAAGTTTGCTTCTCTATTAGGTCATATAAGTCATGAGGTGTCCTTCCCTGATTCAGCAGGCCACTAACATGCCTTTTGTTGAATACATGTTATGTTGTGTGCTATGTACAGAACACCATTGGTTGCCTGTATGAAGAACTGTTGAGCTTCATGATCTTGTGTACACAGGGAGAGGCGTTGCTTTTGCCAAATTTGCTCGGAAACAAATTGGTCAAAAAGACTTCAGTCAAATCAGTCAAAGTGAAGAAAGTCCAATAGATCCACCCCCAACAGTCGAGTGCTTTGGTGTCAACTTTAGTATACGTTACCTTAACTTTGCTGTGGTCAGGTTACAGTTATCTTACCACACAACAGCTAAGTTTGTGCAGTTCTGTTTTGCAAATGCAGGAAATAGTTATTTCATGTTGAGAGTAACATAGCTATCTTGCAAGTTGAGAGAGTTGACTTTTGTCTAACATCGACAATGTAACATTTACTATGGGTTTTTATGTTTTACATTAGCTCGCTGACTTTTCCAAAGGTTGGCTAAGTAAACGTTTAGTTGTAATTTCTGTCTGTTGAGACACCGAGAGATTATATGCATGATTACAAACTTCATTGATTAAACCACAATGTCTAATTAAGTGCTTTGAAGCTGGTCGCGAGCAGACACTTGTTAGATATGGAAAACACTACTGTTGGGATGGCTGTTACTGCTTGTAAATGCACAATTGCGTTTTGTGAGCACCACTGCCAAGACACTAAAGATCTAATAGCTCATTTACGGCCAACATGTCATGGAAGCACAGATATTTTGCAGGATTAGTGATTTATATAGAGAATCTGCTTCTTCCAGGGGAATCAGATGACACTGGTCCTAATGTGCATGAAGCAGGTAACTAAACAGAGATGCACAGATGAAGGTGATATTGATACAATGCCTATAAAAAGTATTATATCATTTGGCTTTTTTGTCAAGAATTTGAAAAAAAAGCTTTTTTCATGTCAAAGTGAAAACAGATTTTTACAAACTAATTCAATTAATTAAAAATATATAGTGTAAAATAAGTGTTTGCATAAATATTCACCCCCTTTAAAGTGACTGACCTAATTCAACAGAGGTCCAGCTAGTTGATGCCAGCAGTGTCACAATTAGTGAAATGGAGATCACCTGAGTGCAGTTGATGTGTGTCAAGTGATTTGTAGTATAAAAACCCCTGTGTCTGGGAGGTCCAGTCCCTGGTTCATCAGTATTCCTGCTACAATTGCAACATATAGACAAAAGAACACTCCAAGCAACTCAGAGAAAAGATCATTGAAAAGTATAAGTCAGGAGATGGCTACAATACGATTTCCAACTCACTGAACATCCCACAGAGTTCAGTTAAATCCATCATTAAGAAATGGAAGGAGTATGGCACTTGTTTAAATCTGCCTAGAGCTGGCCGTCCTCACAAACTGAGTGACCGGGCAAGAAGAAGACTGGTGAGGGAGGCCACCAAGACACCTACGACCACTCTGAAGGAGTTAAAAGCTTCAGTGGCTCAGATGGGAGAGACTGTACATACAACAACTGTTGCCCAGGTTCTTCACCAGTCGAAGCTGTATGGGAGAGTGGCAAAGAGAAAGCCACTGTTGAAAAAAGTTCATATGAAATATCGCCTGGAATTCGCCCAAAGGCATGTGGGAGACTACAAGGTCAATTGGAAGAAGGTTCTTTGGTCTGATGAGACAAAAATTTACCTTTTTGGCCATCAGACTAGACGCTATGTTTGGCGAACACCAAACACTGCACATCACCACAAACACACCATCTCCACCATGAAGCATGGTGGTGGTAGCATCATGCTCTGGGGACGCTTCTCAGCAGCAGGCCCTGGAAGGCTTGTAAAGGTAGAGGGGAACATGAATGCAGAAAAATATCGCCAAATCCTGGAGGATAATCTGACTCAGTCTGCAAGAGAACTACGACTTGGGAGAAGATTTATTTTCCAGCAAAACAACGACCCCAAGCATACAGCAAAAGCTACACAGAAATGGTTCAAAGACAACAAGGTGAATGTTCTGGAGTGGCCAAGTCAAAGCCCAGCTCTCAATCCAATCGAGAATTTGTGGCTGGACTTGAAAAGAACCTGACAGAGCTTGAGCTGTTTTGCAAGGAAGAATGGAGAAAAATTGCAGTGTCCAGATGTGCCAGCCTGATTGAGACATATCCACACAGACTCAGTGCTGTGATTGCAGCCAAAGGTGCCTCTACTAAATACTGACCTGAAGGGGGTGAATATTAATGCAATAATTTACTTTACCTTATATATTTAATTCATTGACATTATTTTGTAAAAATCTGTTTTCACTTTGATATTAAAGAGGGTTTTTTTGCAAATTCTTGTCAAAAAAGCCAAATTATATTGACCATGATTTCATGTATAAAAGCAACAAAAGGGGATACATCCAAGGGGGCGAATACTTTTTATAGGCATTGTATATCACAAAATGTCAGTGATCTGTCTTTGAGAAATCCATTCTACTTAAAATTGCAGAGACAGTTTCTACTACCTGCGTCGACCTTACAGAACGTTTTTGAGGAGATGCAAACATACATGAGTTGGGTCAGACCTATACTTTGACTAAACTTTCTTCACTGCTGAAAATGACACACCATTATCAGATGAGGACATCACAAGTTTGTCAGCGGATTTTACTTTTTCTCTGCATGTCATAGCCAATGAGAACAGTCTTTCAAAAAAAGGTTTAACTATAGTGCCTAAGAAAATGTTTTTGGAGAAGATGAGAACAGGACAGCTAGGTTTGCATTTTAAAAGCTTGTGAAAGAGACTTTGAAATGTTTGTTGTAATTGGATCTCTGGCAGAATTGTGTTGTTTGTGTCTTGTTTCATTGTGTAGAGAGAAAGCATTTGGCCACACTAAGATGTTCGCTGATTTACCAGCAGTCTTAAAGGATTTGGAAGGGAATGGGATTGTAGTATCACAAGAAACCTTGTATTACCTTGCTGGAGATTATTTGCATTGCATTGGTGGGTTCCAACTCTGATTTTGGTCACCTCCAGACTGAAGATACACTAAATGTAGAAGGAGTAGAGTTCAAGTCAGTTTTCAACTCTTTGAAAAGCTTAAATGTCTGCAAGCCAAGTTTGCCACTACTTTACTGACTACTTGGAGGTATTTTGATGTTGTACTGTATCTTAAGTATTTCATAAACATTTCATACAAAAATGTCACTTACTCCACTCTGATTCATGGCATTAAACAGTTCAAATACTGTGACTTTCTACAAAGCCATGTGAGGTCAGCCCTCAAGCAGCTAAACTCAGGAAAGGCCATGCAGAACTGGGAGTCTGTTGCCTCTCATAATTGGTGCAGAGTGAAAGATACAGAGGATGATGGGTGGCAGATGACTTTGCAGCTCCCAGACACTGTGGACATGATGTGTGCTCAGAAAAATCTCAGGGTGCCTCAGGTTGCATATCTTGACCTTCTTGAGAATATTTAGAGTCAAGAAAAACTCTATTCCCAGAAAGTAACCTTAAACCAAAGCATCATTGTTACGCCATTACCCAGCACTAATTGTGAAATGTGGGCCTTTGATCAGACTGTGGACAATGCCCTTTGAAAGTAAGCACACGTTATTTCAAGATATGAAAGAGAAATTTGAAGAATTAGCCTCACACTCTCTGAAAGACATTAGCTTTATCAGGTTTATCTTTCAGCAGGATCAATTGGTCAAGCTATCTTGCGAGTTAAAGGCGGTTATCCATCTTACACAGTACTATACAGTAAACCCATTCAAGATGCAGTCAAACAATTTGGCTTCACTGAGACCAACACAAAGGTCACTGTATAAATGCTGTATAAGGGAACATCATACTAGAAAGGACATGTCCACAGGGAATATTGACTCCATGGAGTCTGGTGAACTTGCTTATCTTGATAGAAAAAATGATACTCTTCATTATCTGGTGTCAATGTACATAACATAGTACTCAGATAGAAAAGTCAATATTGGGATGCAGTGTCTGAACAACGGGGACTTTATTGATTTCTAAGCATTGCCATCCAACATGAAGGATGGATACCAATTTGTTCCATAGAAACACAACTTGTTTTTCACACTGATGAATACCTTCGGATGTCATTCTGGTGTTCATTCAGCTTTCTTCACTCTTTCATACTCAGAAATGGATGATGCAGAGCAAAGCAACATATGTAGAAATCATTACTAAGGTGTTCCCAGACCCCCAAGCCTCAATTCTAAATATTTAGGAAGGGGACATTACAACCTTTGGGAGTGGAGACACTTGAGGATTGTCACCTCATCCAGGTTTATCTGTTTTCACTACTGAGACTAATTCAAGAGAGAAAATGGGTGGCTGCCCATTTCTTCTGCAGATTGGGTTGACAGCTTCAAGATTCCATGGAGAAAGCTACCAGAAGCCTTGATGCAGTGTTTGGAGAGGGGGGAGAGGCCAAGTCCACAGATAGAAAGGAGAGAGAAATTATCCGGATTGTTGTTTCTGAGCGGATGAATGAATTGTTCCTCTCTGGCTGTTTATTGTTAAGGAGGTAGGTAAGCTACCTGTATTTTCTTTTGTTTATTGTGGGAATAGGTAAGTCAGAAAATCCTAAAAGATTGATTTGTTTATTGTTTTGGGCTGTTCTTAATAAATAAATATTGTGGACTGTATGGCAGCAGCACTGGTCATTATTGGGAGTGGGGGTAAGATGGAGATCCAGTGTTATGCAGCGCTCAGTTTTCCCCTAGGCCAGGCGTAACAGCCCGAAACAAAAATGTGAGGCGCTCTTCAGCACCAAGGATAACGCATGGGAGGTGAGAGATGAGTATGACACTAAAGGAATCCCAACCAATGACAGCTCTTCAGGACACCTAGTGGGACATGGAATTATTGCCAGTGAGTGAGATACCAGCAAGCCAATTGTGGAAGAAAGACATGTCAGTGTTCAGTGAAATAACTAACTTCAGCCCAGATGATGTAAAAGTTCCAGACTTAAAGACAAAACCAAGGGAATATATCTGCAGTCCCTCATGGAGGAGTGGTATTTCTTTCTTCCAGGAGATTGGCATGGCAGTCCAACTCTAAGAGCTCAATGGGGTATCTCTAAAAGAGACTTTCTTCACCAGTGTAGAACAATAGATGAAAACAGCTTTTGTGTGACTTTATATCATATTTTCTTTCCCCTTTGTTTATCTGCTCGGTCACTAACTCTCCTGTCATTACAGATCCTGTTAACCTGATCTGACCTGCGATCAGTTCATTCCCTTCACCTGAGCTTCACCCCGCAAACTTCCACACCTGGTCTTCATCATCCTCATCAGCAAATCTTTCTCATACCAGCACAGATTCACTTAGCCTCTGCCGGATTGTATGGATCTCCATGTCTATCTTCCCTGTTTTTGAATCCTGCCCAGGATATGGGAAATTCTATTCCCTTCAAAATGTATGCTTTTGGGTTCCGAGATTTCTGAGTCACTACATTCTGGACTACATGAGAACCATTTGTGCAGACAAGGAGAAACAAGATTTGCGGGCTGATACAAAGTGTAAAATTCTCTGAGGACAGTTGGTTGGGCTGCTCAGCAGATTTCAAAGATATGGTGCTCAAAGAGTAGAACCTCTTACACTCTCTAGAACAGTGGTTGTCAAATGGGGGTACCCGTACCCCTGGGGGTATGCGAAGGCAGTCCAGGGGGTACGTGAGATTTATTAAAAAATATATTTAAAATTAGCAATAAATAGTTATTTAATAAATATTAAATAAGTGTAAGTTCATAAACAAAATGTTTACATTCAGTAGGCTATTCAAATTCATTATCCTAAAAACCCTGAGTCGCCCCGATACCAGGATGGTTTGACCCAACCTGGCACACGCCACCTGCCATCACCTGTCAATCACTGCCGCCTTGAAAACTTAAACAATGGAGTCGTGGTTGAAGCGTAGCAGAAATGCTGCGTGGATTGGAGGGGAAAACAGCAGGAGAGGACATTTTTTATGTTGTCAACACCTTCTTCTGTGAAAACGGCATGAGCTGGAAATCCTGCAGCAGCATCTGCACGGACGCAGTAGCATCGATGACGGGCAGCGCGTGAGAACCCCGACGTGAAGTGGACTCACTGTGTCATACACAGGGAAGCATTGGCGTCCAAGAAAATGAGCCCTGTGTTACATGACGTTTTGAACGACAGCATCAAAGTGATCAACTTCATAAAGTCAAGGCCACGTAACGCACGCCTGTTTCGCCGCCTCTCTGAAAACATGGGAGCTGAACACACACAACTGCTGCTGCACACAGAAGTGCGCTGGCTCTCTCGAGGGAGAATACTCAACCGGCTGTTGGAATTACGATCTGAAGTGCACACCTTTCTGATAGAGCACAGATCTCCCCATGCCACCTTGTTCCAGGACACAGACTGGCTTGCAAAGCTGTGCTATCTGGCAGATATATTCAGCAAACTGAACGAACTGAATATGTCTCTGCAGGGACACCAGCGTCTTAAACCTGTATGACAAGGTGGGTGGCTCCCTGAAGAAAGCAGAGCTGTGGAGAAGGGCCTCTGCACAGGGGGATTTCACCTGCTTTCCTCAGGTGGATGATTTTCTCTCTAGTGAGGATGTGGACAGAGCTCCAGTCAAGTCGGTCATAGTGGGACATTTGAGCAACTTGATTCAAGATTTTCATTCCTACTTTCCTGACATGGAGGAGAAATCTGCACAGCTGGATTGGGTGAGAAACCCATTTCAATTGTCCGAGGCAAACGGAAGCAAGCTACCTTTCACTTATCAGGAAAAACTCCTGGAAGTGTCATCTGACCGTGGCCTCCAGATAAAGTTTGCCACATCCACACTCACACAGTTTTGGGTGTGTGTGAAGCAGGAGCACCCTGACCTGGGACAGAAAGCTTTGGAGCAGCTACTACCCTTTGCCTCCACATATTTATGTGAGGCCTCCTTCTCTGCAATGACTGTGATCAAAACAAAGCAGAGAAACAGAATGTGCTTGGAGAAGAGCTTGATCACAGAAGTTGCCACCAAGACTGACAAAGATTCTCAGTGAAGCACAAGTTTCTCACTAAAATGTAATTGCAAAAGCACTCAGTTCAATGCAACAATGTTCAATGTTCAATCATCAGTGTTGACAGTTTAATAAATCAGACACTGATGGCACAGCGCTGTGTATTACATCTTTTTTTCAACCAAAAATGCTTTGCGCTGGTTAGGGGGTACTTGGCTGAAAAAATATTTCACAGGGGGTACATCACTGAAAAAAGGTTGAGAACCACTGATCTAGAAGATACATTTATCTATTGCATAGAATTTTCTGTCATGTTTTAAAATGCAAGTTGTGTTTCTTCCCCATACATTCGTATTTTCGTCTCCTCAGGAGTTAATAGATCCTCCGGGCTTGACCAATCAGCTCCTTCATGTTGGCTTCACTGTAATAATAAAGTTACATATAAAGTGGATCAGGACGAGCAAATAAAGTTACATATAAAGTGGATCAGGACGAGCAAACACCACCATTCAAAGCTTAACAATTGTTTGATGAATAAACATTTGTTGTCCATCTAGTAAAAGTTTGTCAACTCAAAATGGATTTGTTTACCGGTCCAGATCCACTTCATGTTGGAGCAGAACAGTTCTGGTGAAGGGTTCCGTCTCACCACAGGGAGGTAGCTGACAGGTCAAACGTGGAGGACCTATTACTGTTGTTGAGGACAAAATACAGTTGGATGGTGCAGAACAACCACTAGCACTTTTTAACAGCACCTTTTACATTTTAGTGGCTGGTGTGCTGTTTATTATGTTTTACCTGTATGTGTACTTATTTATATAGGATTTAAAAGTTTGGTAAATTATGGTGACAAAACAAATCATCAAAATAACAAAATGCTGTAATATACAGCTTGATCTGGAATAAACATAGTTGTGTTTCTTCACTTTAAATGTCATTGGTTTTTTTACATTTATCTTGTATATTTAATATCTTAATAGTCAGACAGTCGTGGCTGAGGTGGTGGTGAAGAACAGACCAGATTGTATTTGCTTTGCTGAAATCTGCCGGTTCCAAATGAGTTCTGACTTCTCAGGACAGTTAGGAAAGATATAAATAGTTAGAACACAAGCCTTCAGTCAACATTGTTACTTGATAAAAATGTTATGGATCCGAATAAAATTTTAAGGGATTCTGCCTTTTTGACAGGAGCTTTAAATCAATCGCCCTAAGACATGACATTGCTTATTTTCTATTCATATTGAGTTATTAAATGTCATCTCTAAGACAGTATGAGAAACTGCTTTGTTAGGTGTGATACATTTGAATATAAACCATATATATTATTAGCTGTGATATCATGTGTAGACGAATTAGCATGTGGTCAAACAAGGAGAACAGTAGCTGCATTAACTTTTCTTTGTCGTAGTTTAAATCATGTTCCACCTAACCGTTAACAGCTTGTGAGTTTGTCGTGACAATTTTCCAATTTTCCGTCACTAGCACGGTGACAGGTTAACCTGCACTTGACCCACACGTTTGCAGTTTTATTGACATCAATCACAGACCCGTGGTGACACCTGTTCTTCCAGCTGTCAGTTTTTCTAAGTGACTTTTTTTATTGATTGTTGTGAATTGCAGGCCATGTGACACAATTTGGATTGCTGCAACGTTAGCAGTAATGCCATCGCTGAGAAGAGGGACTTAAGTCTGAAGGTGAAGTGCTTGATTCACAAGTCAATCTACCTTCCAACCGTCACCTATGGTCATGAACTCTGGGCGTTTACCGGAGTGGCTCAAATGGGTTTCCTTCACATGGTGCTTGGGCTCACCTTAAGTGATAGCGTGAGGGCAGCCTCCTGGTGATGAGCGTGAATATATTTGACTTTACAAGCTGCAGAGGAACAACCAGACTATTAATTTTGTCGTAGGTTCAGCCCTCAGGTCTTCTTCCTATAAGAGTCCACTTTGTTGGATGGAGGGATATATTCCACGGATTGTACATCAGCTCTAGACTGCTGAGTGTCCTTGACTGTGGTGTAGTTGACCTCTGACAGTAAAGCGATGCCTGGAGGAGTCGGAATGAAAAAAGGGAGGCAGATGCAGGAGCAAAAGTATCACAAGTGCTTTAAACAGAAGAAATGTGAGAAAGAGAGCAAGCTAACACTGATAATAAGCATCTGTTTTAAGAAAGAAGCTGGAGAAAAAGAGGTAGAGAAGATATGTAAATACAGTATGTTGTTGGGTTTTGATCAAAAAGGTGTGTGGATTTGGATGTGTGTGTGTGTGTGTGTGTGTGTGTGTGTGTGTGTGTGTGTGTGTGTGTGTGTGTGTGTGTGTGTGTGTGTGTGTGTGTGTGTGTGTGTGTGTGTGTTTGTTTGTCCCAGCAGGCAGGTAGGGCACTGTGGCTCATCTCAGTTGTCCACAGGGTGTGGATGGCACAGCAGTCTAGCCGCCCACACACACCACCTACGTCACACACTTACACAGACAAACACACACACACACACACACACACACACACACACACACACACACACACACACACACACACACACACACACACACACACACACACACACACTTAAACATATCAAAGCCCACAAACAATACAGAAAAAGACACACACACACACCCGGACACACTTATACTCTCAGATATAAATATAGTCTGTCACTGTGAGTAGACAGATGGACTGAAGCTCGCTCACTGCTGTCATCAAAACCAAATTAAAACATGTACCCATGCACCTAATGTGTGGGTGTGTGTGAAATGATATGCGTGTTAGTGTGTGTCCCACAGGGTCAGTACAAAACCTATTAAATATGTCACAGGGGGGGTCAAAGAGGACAGCTGGAGGCACAATAACACTGTCTGGACTGTCTCACACACACACAAACACACACACACATACTGAAATACTCTTAAGGCACCCTTGATCAGTCTCTTCAAGAGTTTTTGGTCACAAGAGTTACCACAACAACCTGTTCTCACTCCAAATTCATTAAATACCCACATTTAAGTGTGAGTGTGAGACTCTCCAGGCTTTCAAATAACCCCAATGTAAACTCATCCGCATTATTAGACGCTTAGAGCAACTGACGAAGTATAAAGAGCACAAATGTCCACTTAGGGAGGAGTGTCTTTCTCAGACTACCACTCTGGAGACCTCTGTTCAGGTCCTATGTGAATTCAAGTCAACATTGACGTACTTATGTTACATATCAAGGAACAAGCATACTTATTATAATAAATGTGTGGGACACAAAATCCCAGCAATATTGAAACAAAATCCCTGTAAATTCCCTTTAATATTGGGTGGAACTGAAGAATTGGACCAATCATACCAGTACTCCCTTAGAAACTCTTGTAAATATGTACAAAATGACATCCTTGTGTCTTGGTTGATGAGGACCAAAGTTCTAATTTTTGCTTCCAACAAGACACTTTAGATGCACAATATTTTCATTCCCCAAAACTGAACCAGCTCTTAATTAATACCTAATGCTAAACACCTGGTTTCTGGAGCTTGTTCTATACTGGCTATTGTCTCTTTGGCTATTAAAGGGCACAGGCTAGCAGCTAAAGACAGGAATGTCCCTGGATATTCCTGAGATTCTATAGCATTCGGTAAGCTTTAAAAGAAGTGCTTGTCGGATCCTGAAATTACGCTTGAAATACCCTGGCATAAGTGTTGGGACTGTGTCAAACTATTTTGTTTAACTTTTTTACAACAAAAGATTTTCCTCCATGAGGTGGCTGCCCTTAGAGATAGGGTGAGGAGCTCAGACATCCGCTGTTCATTTTGTTAATGATACATTTATGCTGGAGCTGGTCTGCTATTTGTAGTATGAGCACAAACTCTGCTACATCCCATCCCTGCAGGAGGTTGATCTGTATTTTTTGTTGAGAGAAATGTGGTTTATGTATGCTGTTTGTTAGAATGAGCTTCCAACAACCACAGTGATGTGATGATGTTGGTAATTATTAAAGTCCACCATATGTCCAACACAGTCTCTCAGTAGTTGTTGAAATAGTCACTCAATGCAATATATTGGTTTTGTGTACAGGGACATGCATTGTCCGTCAGGTTAAGGCAACAATACCACTTAGTTTGATTTAAGTAAAAACATAATGGTTGGACCTCAACTATGTACATTAAGGTTTAGGCAACACAGCCATATAGTTAGGTATAGTAACATGTCACAAACATTTAGGCAACAACACCAACCACAACACCTTGATACACAATTTGTCGAACACCGGTCTCTTCGTGACACTTGTAGTATTTAGAACGACTTCATTGTTTAGACCAATGCCTTTAGCTTGTGGCCTTCTTCAGAGTTTTCCAGCAAAGAAGTTGTGGCAAAATGTACGTTATTTCTGAAAACATGATAATGCGGTCTTCTGAGAACTAAGTCTGGGCTCTCCAGGCAGAGTTGGGAACCATCAACAAGATAGGAAAGGAAGTAAAAAATCCAAATAAAAGGATGTTCTGGAGCTTGTTGCCAAGAAGTGGGTGCTTATTCTTTTGGTACATTTTGTACTTTGGAATTGTTTTTTATATACAAAATGGACAAATACTGATATTCTGATATCTCATTACACTGTTGTCCACCTCCAGCTCATCTAATCTTCAGGTAAAGAAGGTATCTTTTACTCTCATGAGCTTTTGTATGAGCCTGCTAATGTTGATTTAACGTTTGGCTACTCTTTGGCATTCCATAAATCAAATAACATTTTGAGCTCTGTGGCTCAATAATTTATGCAAGTTTACTATTATAAAACCCTCAGACTGTTTGCTGTTGTCTCAGGTTCACATTGACACACATTTGAAAGTCAAGTCTTGAAAAACAATACATTTGAACACAGATAAAGAAGAATGATGCTGGACAGAAAACAGCTGAATGTATGTAAATGTCGTAGACATTAAAGGTTATGTAGACAATATATAGGTATTACCCAACAGCAGTGCTTAATTTGTCAAGTGGGAGCTCCCGGAGCGCACAGGCACAGGCACACAGGCGCGCGCATTTTCCCTCACGAACACTCTACCACCGACGCTCAACAAACTCTATCAAATGGAACGGTGTGCACGCTCCTTTTCCGCAATAGGCTAGCCCAGATATTTTGAGTATCTCGTTTCATGGGAGAATTGAGAAATCACCATGACAGATATTAAAACCAGATATTAAAACGAAACAAACTTTAATTTATGTATTTAATTATTTGATTTTTCACACACAAATCCAGATCCAGCTGGCGGAGCGCACGTCAGAGCTTCCGGAGCGCGCTCCCCCTTGCTCCCCCTCAAATTAAGCACTGCCCAACAGTGACTATTTGCAATTGGAAAAAAAAAAAAAAAAAGTCTCACTTCTGTTAATTTACCCTAGGCATGAGTTTTAAATATGGATTCTGAGTTTTGGCAATGCCCCTGTTTATTTATTTTGAAAAGCTTTTCCAGAGCCATTGACTTTGAAGATAAATGTTAAAGGAAATTGAGCCGAGGCAATGTCCTCTGTTATAATTAAGGATGATTTGAATGTGTGTTGTGGTGATGAAGAGAGTCGCTTTCAGTGCTGTGCTTAATCTGGAAACTGTTAAAAGAGAAATATTATATACATTTCCAGGAATGAAGTTCAACACTTCAGTGGGCAGACACTTTGACGGGCCCTCAGTGATGAGGGAATGTATTAGCCCAAGTTTCAGGATTTCATTTGCAATTATTTTACATTAACGTATTCATGGTCCAAAGGAGGAAGTCTTTGAAACATTCATTAATACAGTCAAAATGAGTAAAAGTGAGTATGAAAGTAGCCTCATAAATTGCTGTTTTTGTGGCAGGGTATAGGGTAATGCAATTTCCCATTTTTTATATATCTTCTGATGACAAAAGTCCCATCCTCATGGAACTTATTCTTCGTAAAGGAGGAACTTATATTCTACATGATCAGTAATAGCAACCTGAAGATTCATGTTACGATGTTTTGGTTTGCCCCCTATTAACAAACACACCTTCTTGAGTTTAATATATCCTGCAACATTTACTGTATATTGATTAGCATGCATGCCTAGGCAGTACTCATGTTAGCAGCCTGTAAGTTTGTTGTGGGTTTTTGTGTCTTTACTTTAGACTGGACCCTGTCAACATATCCTCATACAACGATTAGTATGATATCTTACGAAAAGTTAATTTGTTAATATTCATTTTCCTACAAATGTCCAGTACTACAAGCGATCAAGCCGCTGCAGTGCAGAACCTGCTCTGGTAACCAAACTACTTGGTCTTTTTTGGGAAAAGATCATGGTTTTGCTAAGATCAACATTGACTTCAAGTTCCACATGTGACAGTAACAGTGGCCCCCTTGGTTAAAGTCCTGTGTTTTTGGACCCAATCCTCCACTGTGACCTCTTACCCTAAGAGGAATTTGGCGCTCTATATACTTCTTCACCTGTCCTGGCTCCCCATTTGGGGGACTGCCCATTGGTCCGAAGGCCCATTACCCTGACACCCCAATGATTTTGAAAAATGTCCTATTGGACCAATACTCCATTAATGAATCGCTCAATTTAACAGATGAGGTGTAAATCCTAACGTAATTCAGGACTTACGGCTTTGTATGACTCCTCATGAAAGACTCTACATTTTGGCTGATATTTAAGTTTAATAGCTCTTCTGTGAACTTAGTTAAATAAAGAAAAATGGGCTTTTGTTTTGGGACTAATGTGCCCTAGGACGATGGCTTTCGGTCCAAAAGAACATTGTTTTGTTCTGTTGGACCAACTATACTGGGGTTGTGGAATAATGTGCCTTGGGATCAATGGCTTGGTGGCAGTATTACTTGGATTTTATGAAAGTCACACTACAGAAAAGAGGAAGTGTGTTGGCGTGAGGGACTGTGTCTTTACATGGTGGCAGCGTGTGCATGTGTACATGAAAATGTTTGTGTGCGCGTTTGTGCATCTTTGTGCATGTTGATGTGTATTATCTCCTGGCTTGCAGGAATCTATTTTGCGGCTCAGTCCATTTCTGAAGGATTTAGATGCCCCTTAAGGAGTCCTGTTGTGCCTGGTGTGTGTGTGTGTGTGTGTGTGTGTGTGTGTGTGTGTGTGTGTGTGTGTGTGTGTGTGTGTGTGTGTGTGTGTGTGTGTGTGTGTGTGTGTGTGTGTGTGTATGTTTGTGTGTGTGTGCGTGTAATAGGATTATTTGGCTGGATAGGATAGCGTCTGTCATCTGGGAGGATCCTAACTGAGGCTGCGGCTGAAAAACATAAATTGTAAAAGAGGGTGATTCAACTGGGATTGCACATATCATATTGCACACACACACACACACACGCACACAGGCACACGGCCAGTATGAAACAGAAACACACATTAATTCACGGTGTGCTGTAGTAGCATGAAACACAAAATGGCTTCTCTTACACGCATTACCACACACAGTCCTCTTTCTTTTTCTGCTAAATCTCTCTATTATAGACACACACTCATATTCACAAGACTCCATATCCCATAGCATGGAACCGCATTGTCTATATAAATCTCTAGTCAGATTCATAATCTTGTTAACTCGTTCTCTGGGGCACAGGGCTTAACACACATTTTTAAAGTGGTCTCCAGGCTAACAACCAGGCATCAGCTTTTGGTTGCCATAACTTAAGATACGTTTGCCATTTCTTGTCACCTCATTTTTTAAGTAACATAGAAAATATGCTATTATATATCAGCTTAAAAACGCAGATATGAATGAAATGAATAAAAGCTTCATAACTGTTACCGTAACCATTAACTAAATTCTATGTATTATACCTGTCCTTCCAGGACAGAGATGTCAGGGTATGTTGCCTCCCACAAATTTGTACATTTCCCTCTTTTTTTTGCGTTCAGATTCATCTGGTTCTTTGTCAGTTGAATAATTTTGCACATCAATGAATGTGCAGCATTATCTGCTTCTAGTTCTGACAACGATAATTTAATAACACTAATGCAACAAATATTCAAATGGCATCCATTTTGGGATGCACATTTTGCTATTTGCTGTCCCTATTTTTCTAAATCTCATATGGCAATCCTTACTGGCGAACCCTGGATCAGGTAGTTCTTTGTTTAATTCAAAATTGGATCATTTGAGACTACCTCATAACAGAACTAAAACTTAGCATTTATATATTTCTTTAAGGAACAGTTCAACGTTTTGAGTGCTGAAATTATGTATTAAAAATGTGTCGCCACCACAGAAACAATGCCAGGTAAGGGAATATTAAAACTGTGTGCTCAGCAACTGTATCTGGTACAAGGGCTGCATACAAGAGATCAAAAATACAAAGGAAGAAGGACAAAAGAAATGGAACGACAAACTGAAACGAGAAGTGGAGGGTAATACAGAAGAGGAGCAGGAAGGAGGGATGAATAAAATAGCAGGGTTGGCCTGAAGTAGAGGAGAGGGAGAGATTATTCAGGCTGTTGTACAGAAAGTCGGCCAGGTGTTGACGTCTCTTTGCTCTGTAGAACCGGACCCTCCAGCACAATCCCTGCTGTGAGTGTGAGTGTGGTGAGGCTACTTCTAGCTCTGCTCATTACTCTCTTAATTGAATAGAAACATCTGCTTCATTTTTCCCTTTTTTCTCTCTGTAGCTCTCTCTCTCTCTCTCATTTTCAAACTCTCAATTTTTACTATCCCTCCCTGGAAACTTGGGAACCATGGAGTGGATGAGAAGATAGAGAGAATGAGTGTTGCCGGAGTGCAGATGATGGAAGGAAAAAAGAAGGATGATGGTTCCAAGTGTCCAAGAGGGACAATGGTGAAGAGAGGGTTGGGGGGATGAATGGAGGATGGAGCATGAGTAGATGGTTGGAAAAAGAGAGGAGGAGAAGTGCCAGATCTCGGCCCCAGGCTGGGTAATAATGATGCTAATGACTTAGATCAACACAAGTTTGGAGTGCCACAGATTAAGATATTTTCTGGCAAACAGCTTTGGCTGCTACACTAAAACTCAAAGTAAGCTTGTTTCAGCAATTGAAGGACTTTAAATATGACTTTACTGTTTATATGGTTCTCTTTTCAATCTGCCTTCTGAAACATACATATGGTGATGATACATTTTTTTTAAGTTGTCAGCCTAACGTGTCTTTTTTGCACAACATACAGCCTGCAGAACCTGAACATCACAATGGAAATAAGTTGTCTTTGCGGGCTGAAGTACTTTTAAACATATGTGCTTACGTACGAATGACAATCCTGTCTTATTGTGTATTCCTTTTGTGCTTTGCTTGTGTGTGCACTCTGAAATATACATTAGGCAAATTGAGCGTGGTCAATATTAGGGTAGGGGGAAAAATGTATAATGTAAGAATTGAGGTAATAATCTAGATATTGCTACCGATGGACAGTTATCACACTAGGACTGGAAACGCATATTATAAATTCTAAAATATATTGTAATTGTAGGAAAAACAGACATTTGAATGTGAAAATTATTATTTGATTTGTGGGGGAAAAAAACATCAATATCGCAGTTGTCTGCCTCGCATGCAATGAATTCACTGCATGATGACACTCACACAACATCAATTTTGTTGATTGAAAATAAAATGTTAAATTAGGTCAAGCTGAATGAGGAATAATTCAGATGTGATGATGTCCACGCTAATAACAATATGGGTCATAAATGATTTATTGCAAATATGAGTCAGCGGTGTCACGGGTGTGGTGTGGACCCAAATGCAGTACGACCAGCAGGCAGAGTAAAGTTCAAGGGCTTTATTTAAAGCGGAACACACAGCAGACAGACAGGCAGGAGAAGACTCACGGTGGATATTCCTATCAGGAGAGCACCAAGCTGTCAGGGAAGCAGGCAGACAGAAACCAGAGGAAGCAGAGGCTAATCTCGTGGTCGGGGACAGAAGGCTGAGTCGGTTAACCGGGGCAGAGGCAAGGTAGGAATAACGGGGTCGGGGACGGAAGGCTGAGTCAGTTACCGGCTGAAAAGTCCAAACAAGCGGGGTCGGCAACGGGAAATCAGTCCGGGGGTTAACGCTGGAAGGTCTGGCATGAATGCGGAGAACGATCTGGCAGTGAGTGTGTGTGAGACTGGGGTATTTATACTGAGGTGAGTAGTGCATCAGTGCTCAGGTGAGAGTGATTGCGCTGACGAGGTGGGTGTGGCAGACAGGTGCACAGCATAAGGCTGATTAGGTGAGTGAGGGAAAGTGTGGTGAGAGAGAAAACGAGGCTGGGCGGTGAGCTGGAGTGAACTGAGGGAAATAGGCAGTGTAGGAAGAGTGAACAGGCATGACTGTGACAAGAGGGATGGATTAGGGAAGCGGGATGAGGTCGAAGAGGGAAAGGATGAGGGTTGTGGGATGAGGGGATGAAAGGATAGGGGTCGTGGGATGAAGGGTTAAGGGTCGAGGGATGAAGGGTAGTAGGATAGGGGATGAAGGGGTGGGGTCCTGCGATGAAAGGATGAGGGTCTTGGGATGAGGGGATGAAGGGATAGGGGTCAAGAGATGAAGGGGGAAGGTTCACGGGATGAAGGGATGTAGGGTAGGGGATGAAGGGGTGTAGGTTAAAGTAACGAGCAGGGTAAAGAATGTCGTTGACTGATGGTTCGAGGAGAGCGATAGCGTCCAGTGGCTGGCAGGAACAGGTGGATTGGAGACTCTTGACTGGGGGCTGTCTCTTCAGAAACTGTTGGGGACAGCTTCATGAGGGACAGCTTCATGAGGAGAGGTGCCGTTGCGTGTTTCTGATATTGTTCAGGTTAGAATGGATGTAGGTGAGGTACGCGGGGGAATGACCAGCGGTCGAGAATCTGGATGATTTGGTCGGGGATTCCTTGGCTTGAGGAAGAGAGTGTTCTGGGGGCCATGCTGTTGAGGATGGCGTCTTGAGAGGCGGAGATTAAGTGTTCCAGTTGCGGGGTCAGTTGAAGATGGTGGCTGAAAATGGTAGGACCGGAGTTGGCAGAGGGTCCGAGGCTGGTGCCAATCGTCTGAATTTCTGTAACGTGAAACGTGAAAGTGAGTCAGCTATGGAGTTTTTATGACCTGGGATGTGATAGGCTTGGATGATGAACTGCTGTTCAGCAGAGTGCTTCAGATAAGCAGTTGAAGATTTCGTGGCTGCTCTTGTGCCCGAAGGTCAAGCGCACTGCAAAGTAATATGCACCTTTCCAAAGGACACTGAAAAGATGCCTGTATTCTGGGTGGATCGGAAGTACTTTGAAGGCGCTGGTGATGTCTGCTTTAGACAACCAGGCTCCTTGGCCTGCAAGGCAGATGAGGGATGTGGCGTTGTCAGTTGTGGTGTACTGCATGGAATAGTCCGGGCTGGGGATTAGGCTATTGATGCTTGGGATGGTAGAGCCATGGGGGGATGAGAGGTCTATTATATGTATCTTTTTTCCTGAGCAGGTGTGGCGGAAGCGGCAGCTGGAGGTGCTGCATCCTAGGTCATTGAAATTATTACAGACCATCCTCCTGCCCAGGAAGACGACTGGTCTGCCTCTCCTATCTACACCTTTGGGGAGAGGGCCAACGGTGGTTGGCTGGTTGGTGGCTGGTTTTGGGGTGATGGTTGGTCGGGGGATAGATTGAGGCAGTTTTCTAGAAGCGGAGATGGAAGGCAGGGGGGCTGTGAGGGTACATGTGGTGGCTGGATGGGAAGGTGTGCCACAAAGCTTGCAGTTGAGGGAGGAGTGAGCTGCGAAAACTCTGCAATATAATTAGGGGGTTGGGAGGGGGGAAATCAGGAAAGGCAGGAGGGAGAGAAGAGGAAAGGATGCTGGGAAGAAGGGATGCATGTGCGTGGGTTGATAGTGAAGACTGAGGGAAAACAATTGCAGGATGAGAGAAAGTTTGTAAAGTTTTGCTTTTCTGTCGGACTTATGGAAGGGGATGTTGCGCTCGGTGAGTGCGTTCTTTAGTCGGGAGACTGTCCACTTGGAGATGTGAGATATAGGGCTGACGTAGAGTCGGCATGGTGAATGAGGGTCGGGTGGTTTCGCCTGTCTTTTGATCACCTGGATCTCGAGTGGATGGGAGAAAAGCAATGGGGACACCAAAGTCGAGTTCTCTCCCTGGGGCTGATGGAAGGCGAGGAACCAACGACCTCGGAGTTGTCCGGGACGGATGCAAGGAGCCGCGAGGAACGTGGATGGCGGAACGCAGCCGAGGTTGCTAGAGACGAAGGATGGTGGGAGAAGGTGGGAGCTCCGGGACTTCAGGAGTTAGCTGATCGTCTTCGAACAGTTCGTTGTTAGAAGGATTTAGGAAGAGCTCCTGGTCCATGATGCTAAGTAAGCGGTTAGAATTTCCTTGTTGGTTATTTGCTCGGAAATTGCACGTCATGTGAAAACAGAGTCAAATAGGAAGAGAACGGGTCGGTCATGCTTCAATACTTTGTGCAGAGGAAATTAGATATGTTCAGGGCGTGGTCATTGTTCCTGAACCAAGTTATTAATTAATAAAATAAATAAATAAATGATCAGTTTTGGCAACACGTCACTCCTTATTTCAACTTCAGCTGTTCCTAGTCTGTTGCAGTGCTTTCAAAGCGAGCGAAAAAAATAGAAACACAGCTTCCAATGATCTTAATATTATATATGCAGTTAGCTCCTCTGTTTTTTGCAATGTTTAGTTATGTTCTTACGTAAGATATTTTGGTTCAGATATACTTATTAGTTGTTCAGGTACACATAGTATACAGAGTATATGTAAAGAAATATGCTATATGTCTACTTGTATGCATTACTCAAAAGCATGTGTTTTATATGTGTTAAAAAGGAAACCAAACATTGAGTCCATTTTTGGATATATATGTATATACATTCTTATAATTAAGTCTGTTTTGTGCAATAATAATAATAATAATAATAATAATAATAACAATATAAAATAACAATTGTCTAGACCAGAATGTCTCAACTTAAAAAGATTAGTTTAAATAAACCTCCAACTGGCGTAACTCTTAAGCTCACTTGGGCATATCTTTGTTTCGATTGAATAATCAAAAATGTGGTTGCACGAAGAGACAAAGAATAATCTATGTAATATTAGGCCTTTCAGCCGTTTTTGGCAGTGTTCCAGACCACCCATCTACACCAAAAGATGTTTCTGGCTATGGTTTGGCGGTGATGATGGCTGTTTCTGCCTTCACCTGGGTGAAATCCCCACTTAAGTGCACTGCACGAATTGCATTTCCAGCTGGCTGACGCTGGCTGAAATCCGACCCCTCCAGGTTTATTTTTCCCTGACAGATTCGAGCCCAATTTAATCTCTGTGGACACTATGAGCTTTCAGACATGATACAAATAAGATAGCAGATAACATTTTAATACCTTATGTAATTTTAGCGAAAGCTGTTGCAGATAAACAAACAGTGTGACTGATAGTGGTGGCTGTGGCGCTTTGCCTTAACAATAGACAGGAAACAAGTACAACTGGGGAGATACAAAATAAGTTTGAGAGGGAGAGAGAAGTGATAGAGATAGGTATAGACAGAAAAAAGAATGAATGAGGTATTAATACTGAATGTGTGGGGAGCAATAGAAAAATTCTAAACTGTATTTAATCAGCACTTTTTTAAATAAAATTGGAAAGTACTTTACATGGTTGAACCAGGATTGAAACAGCAAATACAATCAGATAATTAAAAGCAATATAAAGATAAAATGGAATAAAATACCATCTAAGATAAAAACTATAATAATAAAACATTTGGATAAGATTTGAGACGTAACTTAGAAGAGCACTGATTCTGCAAGAAAAAGCGAGAATAAAGAGAAAGCAAGGAACATTAAGCACCTAAGTAAACAACTGCCTTAGAAAATTACAGAATAGAGAGATGAGAAGAAAAATGCTGGAAATATTAGACCTTGGGGAGGGAGGTGGAGAAATGGGCACAGTGAACAGGTGTTGGATGGAGAGAAAGAAGAGAGAGAGCGAGAAGGAGTCACCGGGGAAGCTGAGAATGACGGGAAAAGATGAAAGGAGAGAGGAGAGAGAGGGCTGAGGTAAAATGAAAGAGAGGGGGACAAAAACATGGAACCCAGAGAGAGAGAGGCAGAGACATACTGAGAATAAGAATGAGTTGGAAGACAGACAGCAGCCCTGATCCAAACAGAGCAGGAAAAGAGAGGAAATAACGGGAGAATTTAGGGAGATCTGGTGCATTTGTCATGTATATTTTATATAATGTATATTATAGGAAAGCTATAATTGCTCATGAATACATAATACAGGTCTTATTCGCTTCAACAACAGTTCTAGCTCCATATTATTTATAATCATTTATAAAACCTTCAGTCAGGTGTGGGGACAGTCTCAGCTCTCCGGTTTGTGTCTTCTGGGATTGCACCTAAATGTGGGTTTCAATTAAGAATTACATTTCCAAATATCCAATTTACACATTGTATTGGTTTACCCTCTATGCCCCCCGAGCATTAAACAGCTAATACACCAGGTAAATAGCTTAAGAATGACCATGTTTTCTCCGGATATTACCAACAGAGGTCATCTGGAATTTTTACCTCAGGAACACAAGAATTAGAATTAAGTTATTTGGTTTCATGCCACCCACTCAGGCAGCCTTGGTGAGCATTTTAGCAGACAATAAGTCATTTTAATTTACTCTGATGTCCTAAAGGTAATTTGAATCTCCTGCAGGTCAACTTTTGGTGTTTCTGACTCGAACCTGAATCATCAGGCACATAAACAAAGCGGGCGCGTGGAACATTATGTTTATAGATCAATAACTGCTCCTCTATGATTTCAGCAACAGTTGCAGGATTTTCTTTACATGTTTTAAGATAGATTAGTAACTACAATTGTATAGATGACCCAGACTAATTAACTTTTCTAGGATCTAAGGAGCCATATGCGACTGCCAATCTCACAGTCTAAGCATTGCAGTGGCGGAAATATGTTGTAGTTAAACAATTTATAATTCTATTTGTTCTATAAAGGGGTGCAGAACATCTGATTTTAATTAGAATAGCCTGGTTTCTCCCAATTATTTCCATCCTATTAATAATTATGTTGAAAATGTGAATACAACATGCTTTCAAACAACCACCTTCGTGTGCGTGAATAAATAACCAAGTTATACCATACAAATTTGCGGGACAATCAAGGTAGTATCTTGGCAATCGCTTCAGAAAGACTAAATAACAACACCGTAACATACAGGTTCAAAATCATTAATACGTGCATTAAACAAAGCACTGAAATACTAACATAGCACTATCAGAGTGCAGATTGCGTTGCTCTCTTGTTGACTGTCCCTTGGCTTGACTGCTGGAATTAGGACCAAAAGTTATCTTCACATTTACAAAAAGCAAGCAGGCTGAAACTTTGTATCTCTCTCTTTTA
This sequence comes from Anoplopoma fimbria, assembly GCF_027596085.1. NCBI lineage: Eukaryota > Metazoa > Chordata > Actinopteri > Perciformes > Anoplopomatidae > Anoplopoma > Anoplopoma fimbria. The sequence continues at coordinate 11,607,948 of NC_072449.1, forward strand.
ATCTCCACTATGTTTCAGTGCTTCAGATAGCGCCCAAACAACTCACACTACACACAACAAGCAGCACGTTCCATGCGATGGTCGCATGTATCTTGGCCAATCATTGCGGAGGGGGATCTGTAAAAAGAACGGATAAGCAAGACGAGACCAATCTGATCCGACTATGTAGATTCTTAGTCAGAGATACCCTTATACTACAGTAACATGAATTCGTCACATTTTGTCAAATAAAAGTTATTTTGTTACAGCCACAGCAACAATCTAATTTACATATCCCTCTCTTAAACAGTTGCAGACACAAATTTAGTTTAGCATATTGAGCAGAAAGCCACATTTGGCCATTCAGAAAACTCTGAGAACATCCAGCTAGTGGCACAGAGTATAGCAGGTTGTGTGGCTGGCCTTTGGCCCTATAGTTTGTATATTCATAGGCTTAGGTGAAACTAGGGCCTACTACTGGCTTTGATGGACTGATGCCGTGCACTTGGTGACAAGGTGTCACTTGCTGACAAGGTGTCAGATTGTGATTAAACCCTCATGACCTGTGGAGTTGCACAAGGGTCTATTCTGGGACTTGTTTTACTTTCCGTTTACACGCTCCCGGGACCTTATTTGGCTGCGTCTCTTATTATTGCTATGCTGATGATGCCCAGCTGTACCTGTTTGTCTGAGCTGTCTGCCATGCCCCCCTTTCAGTGCCTGAAGCACCCACACCTGAATGTCATCAGGCCGTCGGTGGAGCTGCATATCAACCTCCGCATCCAGAGATTTTGTCTCTCTTTCGCTCTTGGTCTATAAGCTGGTTGTTTGTTGCTGTCATGAGCAGTTGTTCTGTGGAACCTGTGTGTAGCCCTGCCTAAATAATTCATTTAGATATCAGGATGTTAATAGTTTTTAGTTAAGAATGTAAAAGTATTGGTAAAACTAGATCCATATGAATAAAAGTTAAAATAAGAATCATAATCTTTACAGTTCAAAGGTTAGAGTTCATGCAAATGAGCATAGTTTGGTTAATATGTACATGATCCCGCATGTGTTCAGCCCAACACCCTAACTTGTTAGCAACATAATATGTCAATCTTTGTATTTCATTGTTTAATTGGATGTTCTGAATCTAACAGCAAATCGAATCCCATTCTCAACTAGAGGGGCGGGGCTTAGGCGTACGCGGCCAGGGACCGGGTCATCACCGTCCAGTGAAGAGTGTAAGAGAGCAAATTGTTCATAACTTAGTGGTTGACGACCAGTTATCCTATGGTTTGGACAGGCTCTCTAGCACTGAGACCTGTAACAGATTTTTGGGGGCTCGTCCGGGATCGGCAGTGCTAGGTGATCCAACAACTGCTGATCCAGTGATACCTGAACCTTGGGCCAGAGTGACGCCACGTTGCCAGGGTGAGGGGTACTACGAGTGTGCGGCTGCCAGGGTGAGGGAACCAGCAGAGTGGAATCCAAGCCAAGAGAGCGCAACTCTACAGTCTCAGGGCGTCAACAACGTGCGGCATGTCTGACAACGAGAGAAAGAGACTTGTTTGGACAATAAAGAAAGGACTCCACAGCCTGACAGCTGAAGAGATCTTCAAGCTCGCTCAAGACATTGAACCAGTTGATGAGCTTGAATCAGATAAGTTGGATGAAAATGATGAGGAGAGTTGTTTTGAATATTTGTCTGCTTATATGTCTAGCAACTCCCTATTGATGTTAGAAGATGAGGGTATGTCATGGTTACTGGACCTGAAAGATAAAGTAGACCAGATTATAAACACAGTCCACACACCTTCATACTCATCTAACTCCAGAACCGAGGAGCAGCCCACCCAAACCAGTAGGCTACACACTGATCACTCACCTCACTACATTCCTCAGTCCAGCACAGAACAGCACACACACGCAGGTGAGACTATGATAGCTTTAAGAGACCTCCCACTACTACAGCGTAGGGAATTTAAAATACATGGAGGGCAGGTAGGGGACACTGCTTCAGATATTAGCTATAACAGCATCTGCAAACAAGTAGACGAGGGACTGAGGGAGCGACACACAGAGAATGAGATCATCAGAGGAGTGCTGCGCATCATTAAACCAGGAAACTTCAGAGATATGCTCACAAACAAAGAAGAAATGACTATCACAGAGCTAAAAAGTTTCCTCCAGTCTCATATTGGCGAGAAGAGCAGCACAGAGCTTTTTCAAGAACTGATGTGTGCGAAACAACATGAACACGAGACACCTCAGCAGTTCTTATACAGAACAATTGGACTAAAGCAGAAGATAAGATTCACATCCAGACAATCCAACTCTGTGGTAAAGTATGATACCTCCACAGTACAGTGTGTGTTCCTTAACACCATCTACCAAGGTCTAGGTGAGAAACATGAGGATGTGAGGCGAGACCTAAAACCTCTTCTGTCCGACTGCACCGTGTCTGATGAATCCCTACTAAGGCAAGTTATCAAGACTACAAGTGAAGAAAGTGAAAGGAAGCGCAGACTGGGTCGCAGCTCCATTCGCAGGGTGACTCAGGCCCACAGTACTCATGCTGAACCTGAAAAGACAAACAAAGGCGATAAGAATACTGAAACTGAAAGTAAGGACAAGACAATTCAGAGACTAATGGCCCAGGTCGAGGCCTTAACCCAGACCATGGACTCATTCAAACAACTTAGGACACAAACACAGGCGCCTCAACAGCCATATTCACCCATGTATAAGTATCCCACAGACAACGCTAGGTCACAGAGGAGACAAAGACCCTTTGGATGCCCTCAGTGTATAGAACAAGGTCTGCCTAACTGTAGCCATTGTTTCGCTTGTGGAGGAGAAGGTCACCGTGCTGTGGGTTGCCTGCAGAAGTCAAAGCAGTCGGGAAACGGGCCTCGGTCATGGCAGAGGGACGACCTGTGACCGCATTAAAGACAAAGTCCTATGACAGTGATGTTCTGACGTCAAAATCTGCCGATGTCAGTTCAGTCGCTTCCCCTCAGCTGTCCAACAAAACACAACCAGTCACAGAAAAAGTAGCTCCACTCATAGGACGCAGATCCCTGCTAAAATGCAGTGTGGCTGGCTATGCTGTCACAGTTCTGTTAGACACCGGAGCAAATGTGAGTATCCTTGATCGCACCTGGAAAGATAAATATTTACCCTGTCAAGATATTCGACCTCTCAGTGAGCTCATTGACAAGGAACTGGATGTGCTAGCCATCACAGGAGACGAAGTACCCTACGACGGATGGGTTGAGGTAATAGTCAACCTACAAGGCAACAACGACCCTGACCTGTCTATTCGAGTGCCTTTCCTGGTGAGTCGTTTACAGCTAGAAAGACCATTGATTGGATTTAATGTAATTCAAGAGCTGATCATGGGACAACAAAGCAGACCCAAAGTCTTGTCTATCCTCACCAATCTTCTTGCTGGGGCCATGGAAATTGACAGTGTCAAAGCTGAGGCAATAGTGAGTTTTGTACAGACCGAGAGACCAGATGATGAATATACTACTGTGAAGGTTGGTCTGAGAGGGGCCATCATCCATCCTGGAGAAATTGCCTATGTCAAATGTCAGGTCCCAGACAATTTTCATTCCACTGACTCGCTTGTGTTATTTGAACCCAAATTCAACAGCTTGCCATTAGAGAGGCTAGACATCGGTGAGGGGCTAATGGAAATTTGTCAGTCTGACAGGCCCTATGTTGAAGTGCCTATAGGAAACCACACAGAGCAGGACGTGATCCTGCCCAGCAGGACAGTTATTGGCAGTATTGAGCCTATTGAGAAAATAATAGAAGTAGCCAAGCCGGAGTGTCACAAGAAACACCAAAACCCAGTACATGGTGCTGACTATTCATCCACAACTAAGTTAAGCAATGGCAACTCAACCACACTGTGGCACCCTTCTGTTGACATAAGCCATCTAACAGAAGAACAACAGAAGGAAGTCAAACAAATGCTGTATGAAGAATCTGGAGCTTTTGCTCAGGATGATGATGACATCGGATGCATCCCCAGTCTCCAAATGGGCATCAACCTTAAGGATGATATTCCTGTCCAGCAAACCTATACATCAATTCCAAAGCCACTCTACAAGGAGGTCAAGGAATATGTACAGGATCTGCTCGCTAAAGGATGGATAGTGAAGTCAAAGTCACCATTTGCTGCTCCAGTGGTCTGTGTTAGAAAGAAAGATGGGACACTCAGACTGTGTATTGACTACAGACGACTCAATCAAAAGACTGTGTCCGACCGACACCCCTTACCTCGCATTCAAGACCTAATCGACACCCTTGGAGGTAATAGCTGGTTCACCATTCTGGACCAAGGAAAGGCCTATCATCAGGGCTACATCGCTGAGGGGTCTCGTCACATGACAGCATTTGTCACACCCTGGGGCCTATATGAATGGGTGAGGATCCCATTTGGCCTCTCCAATGCTCCAGCTGCCTTTCAGAGAAGCATGGAGGAAATGCTGGACAGTCTGCGGGATGAATGCTGTATTCCCTACCTGGACGATGTCCTTTGTTATGGCGAATCCTTTGGAGATCATGTTGAGGGGGTAAGGCGGGTCCTGAGAGCTCTGCAGCGGCATGGTGTGAAGCTCAGACCAACAAAATGTGAGCTATTTAAGCATGAAGTCAGATATGTGGGAAGGATGGTCTCCGCAGAGGGAGTAAGGATAGACCCGAAGGATCTGGATGCTGTCCTAGCTCTGAGGGAGAAGACGCCCAACACGGTAGGAGATGTCAGAAAGCTACTGGGATTCCTCAGTTATTATAGGACATACATCCAAGACTTCTCTCGCATTGCCAAACCCATCTATGAACTGCTGCAGGTAAAAGGGAGCACAGCAGAAAACCAACCGAGGACACAGAAAAGAGGGAAAGGTGTCCAGCTCTCTTCAAGGTCCCCAGTCAAGTGGACGGTGGAGCACCAGGGTATCCTCCACCAGCTCATTAACACTCTTACCAACCCACCTGTATTAGCATACCCTGATTTTGACCTGCCCTTCACAGTACACACTGATGCCTCAGAGCAAGGTCTAGGAGCGGTGCTCTACCAGCGCCAGGAAGGAAGGCTGAGAGTCATCGCCTATGGTTCAAGGACTTTGTCTCCAGCAGAGAAGAACTACAGGCTTCACTCTGGCAAGCTTGAGTTCCTCGCTTTGAAATGGGCTGTTTGTGAGAAATTCAGGGACTACCTGTTTTATGCGCCCCACTTCACAATCTACACCGACAATAACCCACTAACATACGTCATGAACACAGCCAAACTAAACGCTGTTGGTCACAGATGGGTAGGTGAACTTGCGGACTTCCGGTTTGATGTCAAATACCGACCAGGAAAGAGCAATGTTGATGCCGACACCCTCTCCCGTCTACCACTGGACATTGACAGATATGTGGCAGTGTGCACTGAAGAATTGTCTAAAGAAGCGGTATGTGCAACATGGGAAGGTAGCCAGGCTGCCGAGAAACAAGACATTGCTTATGTGGCAGCCCTTAATCTTGCACAAGATCCAGAACCACATGGGATGGAACATCTACCTACCATTAACCATGATGAGCTGGTCAAAGCTCAGAGAGAAGACCCAGCAATCGGGACACTGATAAAACTGAAGGAAACAAAGAGAGTCTTGTCAAATGAAGATCGTCAAGGAGCGAATGGTCTCCTGCGAAAACTCATGCATGAATGGGGGAAACTCCACATCAAGAATCAACTGCTGTACAGGCAGACCATGCAGCGACAACAACTCGTCCTCCCAATAAAGTACCAAGCGGTGGCTTTAAAGCACCTCCATGATGACATGGGTCATGTAGGAACTGAGAGAGTCGTTAACTTGGCAAGAGATCGGTTCTATTGGCCCTTTATGAAAAGAGACATCGAAGTCCATGTGACCAGGAGATGCCCCTGTATCAAAAAAAAGAAACCTGTCACTCATATCAGAGCACCAATGGGAAGTATCACCAGCACCTCCCCACTGGAACTGGTCTCCATTGACTTCATGCATCTAGAGACAAGCAAGGGTGGTTATGAATACATCTTGGTTGTCATTGACCATTTCACGAGATTTGCCCAAGTGTATCCAACCAGAAACAAGTCTGGACGAACAGCTGCAGAAAGAATCTTCAACGACTTCATTCCCCGCTTTGGATACCCTGCCAAGCTACACCATGACCAGGGCAGAGAGTTTGAAAACGAACTATTCAAAACACTACAACAACTAACCGGAGTAAGCCACTCCAGGACGACACCTTACCATCCTCAGGGTAATCCAGCAGAACGTTTAAATCGAACTCTGCTTCAGATGCTGAGAACCCTAGAAGAGAAAGAGAAAAGCAATTGGAGAGAACACCTACCACAGATCGTGCATGCGTATAATTGTACCAAACATGAAGCCACAGGGTTTTCACCACACTACTTATTGTATGGACGACATCCGCGTCTACCTGTGGACCTATTGTTTGGGCTGTCCACAAATGAGGAAACAGATTCTCCCAGGGGTTACGCAGAGAAATGGGCGAAGCGGATGAGAGAAGCCTATCGAGTTGCCTCTCAGAATAGCCAACAGTCAAGTGCTAGAGGCAAGAGATATTATGATCGACACCTGAAAGGAGTCATCCTTCAGCCTGGTGACAGGGTCTTGGTTCGGAACCTGAGTGAAAGAGGGGGTCCAGGGAAGTTAAGGTCCTACTGGGAGCAAACAGTGTATGTGGTTCGAGAACAAGTGAATGACAGCCCTGTCTACAAGGTGTCAACAGAGACTGGTGGGAATAGAGTGCAAACTCTTCACAGAAATCTCTTGCATGTTGTTAATGAGCTACCGGTTGACCTAACTCCACCGACAAAGACCACACAATTCACAGAGAGGAGAGTGCAAAACAGACATGCAAGAACACAAAACCAGAGGGAGCTATCTCAGAACAGTGATTCGACAGATGAGGACACTCCAAGGATACAGTACTGGTTGAGGGTTCCCAGACAAACAGAAACTGATATGGGAATAGTGGGACCTACAGGTCAACCTTTGGAAAATGCAGCTGACGTCCCAACTCCAGAATTGCCTGAACAACCCAGAGTCACCTTACCTGCAAGGGAAGCTAGCAGGAGAGCCCGATCTGTGAGAGATGACAGACAAGAAAACCCCTATGTTTTCATACCGGCAAGAGAACGGAGATGGGACAGGCCAGAAGTACAAAGCAATGGGAATCACTTACCTGTAGACCAAGTACAGCTGGTAGAGTACGAGTTTGAGGGACCTAGACCCAGTACAGATGGAAGTGATGGACCTGTAACCTCTGGAGCAGTAGACACACAAAGTGAGCAAGTCAGGAGGTCTACACGAGACAGAAAGCCCAGACCAATATTGACATACGAGTCATTGGGTCAGCCCTCATACCAACCACACAGCTCTGTAAACAGTGTAAGGGTGCAGCCAATGCCCGTCTGGGGATTACAGCCATACTCCATGTCACAACAAGAACACTATCCAACATTTTACCAGGCATCTTACCAAATACCTCATCAGGCACTGACATACCAGACCATGCCTTATACCACAGTAGAGCTTTATTCTGTACCGGTTTACCTACATTGAAGGACATATACACACACTCACCTTTGCATACCTACCGAACACATACATATCTTTACTTACCTAGAACAAACATACTTACCTTGACCTATTGTTAATTAGACTTACCTTACCTCGCCTATTAGGGCACTAGAGTATGTTAAATTGGTGGTAGTGGTTGAATAAGTTTTCTTTGAGATGTCAGGAGCCATTTTATTTTGTCCGGGAGTGTGTGACGCACACAAAATGTATGGTCACATTTTTGTTTATTTGATTAATATATGATGTAATGTACTGTTAGTTAAAATATTCAATGAAATAGAATAATCTATTATACTAACTTCCTCAGAAGTATATTTCACCATATGGCCAATAGGTGGCAGTGCAGCGCTGTGGTTTAGTATGTGCGCGCGCAACGTCTTCCCATAGCCCAGGAAAACTACCAATGAAGACGCCACAGAACTGCCTGCTTCTTCATTTATTCCTGTTTTCACAGGTTAGTAATATATGTAAATAATTAAGTGATATAAATCTGTATGTTCAATGAGTTGTGTCACACTGAGTATGTTGGTTAAATGTGACCGAAAGATGTATATTAGTGTTGTGCCTGTTTGTTAGCCTGTGTTAGCGGTCGTTCGTCGTATTGTTAGAGCGGCGCCGCCATTGTTAAAGATCCGTGTCGTCACCTACACCACAGTAGCAGTGGGTCCAGTTTTGCTGTTGTGGAACGGTTAGAGAGGGTTTTATGCCCAGTTGTCCCAGCTAAATTAACTGGATGGAGTGATTAAGTGGGATAGTGAATATATGAATGTGTGAATGTTGCTTATTTAAGTTGTTGTACATTTATGTGATTTTGTGTAAGACAATGCACTTGAAAGAAATATGTAATAAATATAGCCCGGGAAAACTACCAATGAAGACGCCACAGAACTGCCTGCTTCTTCATTTATTCCTGTTTTCACAGGCACACATCATCTGCACACAGGCTCTCTAGCACTGAGACCTGTAACATTTACATTCATTTTAGGAGTCATCTGCAATAATATTGTTTGTTGTACCTGCTCTAATAAATACCAAACATTGTGTGTTAAGGCATTTAAAGTATATTTGGTTTATCAAAGTTAATCACAAATAAGCTATTTCATGTTTTGGTAATAACTGTTTAAAACAAGATAAAAGGACTTAATAGAAGGCCAAGACCTTTTATTTGACTTCCTTAATTCTATTGGAGGCACCGCCAGTCATTTCAGTTTTCAGAATAAGACGTACTTAAATAATTAATAAGAACAGGTAATAGCGCCATTAGGTTTAAAACTGTACCCAGGACCCCGCCCATAGTACTACTACACCTGGTAGATTAACGTAATACTATATAGCTACATGGGATGGGTGTTACATAAATGGAGGCACCGCTGGGATTTTAACCTTCATTGAGTTATCAGGCAACATAAGTAACAACCTCTTAGACATTGTGAACAATTAGTAACTATCCCCACAACAAAAAACCTCTTAGAGTTAGCACGCTGCAAGTATGGCAGGTAAAGCGAGTTGTCCTTCACAGCTTGATTTAGTTAACTGGTGCAGAGGAGAGGGAGTAGATGTAGAACATGCTCTATTAATTTATGGAGTGCCAGAAAACATCACAGTAGATGTAATAGAAGAAACAGCAGAAACAATCAAAGCATTGGGCAAAGTCCGCGTTAGGGGAAAAATGTTTAACTCTCAACATCAATCCTTAATGGTGTTGTGTGAGTGCCGTGAAGTGATCGACCCCACCGCAATCCCCCCAGAAATAATGCCAATAATGGGTGGGAGTGTATGGAACACAGTGCACGGCATAGCGGACCAAAACCTTGACAGCACTGAGGATTTCACAGAGAAGTTACTCAAGCTTCTGCAGCAGGAAGGAAAAACCCTGGATGATATTCAGAGATTATACAGCCCGAACACAGCAGAGAACAGCACCCCTGAATCTATTATTCGTGCAGTTGGCGATGTATGGGGCAGAACCAATAAACCGCCCGACAGCAACGCTTATAGACGTCTGAGGACTTTCTCTGGCATCACTCCCACACCCACAGGGGAAGAATGCCTAGACAGCTGGTTGGAGCAGGCAAAATTCATGGTAGATGAAGGTGAGTGCTCTATTAAGGAGAAAAGAAGAAGAATTCTTGAGAGTCTTAAAGGCCCAGCCTTAGAGATAATTCAGGCTGTGCGTATGACTGAACCTGATGCTAGCCCAATGGAGTACATCCATGCAATAGAGAGCATTTTTGGTACGTCACAGTCAGGAGAAGATCTCTACTTTTCCTTCAGATCCCTTCAACAACAACCTGGAGAGAAGTTGTCCGAATTCCTGCAAAGATTAGAGAGGTCCCTTATCAAAGTAGTGCAGGGAGGTGGTCTTCAGGTTAGCGCAGCTAACAAAGCCAGAGTTGAGCAGCTGATTAGAGGTTCAACCTCCGATCTCATGTTACTTCAGTTAAAAGTCAGGGAGCGGAGAGACAACCCCCCTACATTCCTGAAACTGCTACAAGAGATTCGTGAAGAAGAAGGCCGCCAGTCTGCTAGGCAAAGTCTAGGTGCACCTGTACGTCGTCAGAATGTGCGCACAGTACAGGCAGAGAAAGGATTGGAACCTGAGTTGGCCTACCAGAGTGAACTTAGAGCACAGATTCAAGAACTGAAAGCCAAGATGGATGAGCGAACAAGTACTCAGCAACAGCTACCATCTGAGGGTCCTCTAAATGGTCCAAAGGAAATAAAGAAACAGAAAACTGAGTCACACAATGAAATACAGTCACTTAGAAAACAAGTGAAAGCATTAGAAGATAGAATAAGTGTGATGGCTGTGAAATTCACAACAGACCCCCCAAGAGAGACGGTGACCCAGTTCAACCGATACAAAGCAGCTTCAAGTCATAAATCTGTTCCGTTCAAAGTGCAGTCGCCAAAGGAGTCTACTGAATACTTTTGCTACCGATGCGGAGAAAATGGTCATATTGCTCCAAGGTGCACAGAGCCAGAGAACACACAGAAAGTCATCCAAAAGCTCATTCGTTTGGTGCGAGGAGCACAAGACGGGGCAAAAGAGAACCCAAAGAACACTTCAGAAGAGCAGTGTATTGCTAGGGTCCACAAGGTGGAAGTCCCTAAAGAAGATACCAGCCTGCCTGAGGGTCTTGTGGGTCCTTCGATGATTCACCCCATCAAAGTCAATGACATGTCCTGCCAGGCTCTCATGGACAGTGGTTCTAATGTCACCATAATCTTTGAGAGCTGGTATAACGAACACTTGCTGGATATCCCTATACATCCCATCTCTTGCTTAGGCCTCTGGGGCCTGTCAGACACTGATTATCCTTACAAAGGCTATGTTGTCGTAGAGATGGAGTTTCCAGAAAAAATGACAGGTGTGAAAGGGCCAATAGTTGTTTTAGCTTTGATTTGTCCCGAGCCGAAGCAATACAACCAAGCCCCTGTGATTGTCGGCACCAACGCATCTCTTTTCCACAGACTGTGGGAGCTGGTGGAAGAAAGTGGTGATGAAAACATTGTTCACTCCATGAGAATCCAACCAGTGTATGCACCAGTCCACGCTCAAACTCAATTATCTCAGTCACTAGCAAAAGATGGTGTCATTGGACAAGTGAAATGGCAAGGACCAGGTCCACTCTCAATAGCTCCAGGTGAAAAGTTGTATGCCACCTGTAAGGTAGAAAGACCGACTACTGGGTCAAAAGACATTGTGCTGATTGATGCACCCAGTACACAGTCACTCCCAGCCGGTGTGCTGGTACAGCCAGGAGTACTCCCAAATGCTGATATAGACACTAACCGGTTCACAGTGCTCATTCATAATGAGTCTCAAAAGAAGACATCCATACCCATTGGAACTGTTATTGCAGAGATGTATGCTGTAGACACAGTCACTCCAGTCCAACCATCTAACCTACCCGCAGATGCGTTAGACCCAAATCTCTTTGAGTTTGGTGATTTTTGAGCTTTGTGTGTTTGAGCTAGCTCAGAGGAAAAAGGTTTTCTCCTTGCATGAGTGGGAGGTAGGTTTGGCCAAGGGGGTGGAACACCACATACGCCTGCAGGACCCAAGGCCTTTTAGGGAAAGGTCACGCAGATTGGCCCCTGCAGACATAGAAGATGTGCGGCGACACATACAGCAGCTGATAGCAGCTGGGATTTTAAAAGAGTCCCGGAGTCCCTATGCCTCACCGATCGTGGTGGTTCGCAAAAAGAACGGAAGTATCAGAATCTGTATTGACTACAGAACCCTTAACAGACGCACCATACCAGACCAGTACACAATGCCTCGCATCGAGGATGCCTTAGACTGTCTGTCAGGCAGCAAGTGGTTCTCGGTATTGGATCTGCGGAGTGGCTACTATCAGATAGAAATGGCTGAGGAGGATAAAGAGAAGACAGCTTTCATTTGCCCGCTCGGATTCTATCAGTTCGAACGCATGCCACAAGGAATAACTGGAGCGCCTGCAACTTTCCAACGGTTGATGGAGAAAGCAGTTGGGGACATGAATCTCCTTCAAGTCCTTGTCTACTTAGATGATATTATCGTCTTTGGCAAAACTCTCGAAGAGCATGAGCAGCGTCTCCTCAAGGTTCTGGATAGACTAGAAGAGGTTGGCTTGAAGGTCTCGATTGACAAATGCCAATTTTGTCTCCCTGAAGTCAAGTACGTCGGCCACATTGTTTCAGAGGCCGGGATCGCCACAGACCCTGAGAAAGTGGAGGTGGTGAAACACTGGAAGGAGCCCACAGATTTGAAATCACTAAAGTCATTCCTCGGATTTTGCGGATATTATCGCAGGTTTATTGCAAACTACTCCGCTATTGTTCGTCCCCTTACCGAGCTCACGAAAGGCTACCCGCCAACTTGGCATGAGAAGAAGGCCGAAAAGAAGAAAGATTCAACCAAGACCTACTTTAAAGAGTCAGAGCCATTTGGGGAGCGTTGGAATCAGGATTGTCGAGATGCTTTCAAGAAGATCATTGAGTGCCTGATTCATGCACCTGTGTTAGCATTCGCAGACCCCACCAAACCCTACATTTTACATGTGTTTATACTGTTACCCTCTGTTTTGGGCTGGTTAGTTGGTGGGGAGGTTTATTAGTAACCAGTCTGTGTAATTTTGGGAAGCTGTGTAGGGGTCCTCTGCCATTTAAGTTGTTATGTCTGTTTTCTCCTGTTTTTTAGTCAGCTAGGGACCTCAGTATGGTGTTTTGTTTCTGTAGGAAAGTAGATTTTTCTTATTTTCCAGATAGTGTGGGGGTTTTGTTTATTATTTTGGCCTTAGAGACCCTGATGTCAATGCTTCCATTTCAGAAGGGTTTATTTCTGTTAATCAATTTGTTATCAATAAATGTTACTTATTGTGCTCTAGTGTTCCAGCTGCCTTTCATTTAGTTTCAACTTGTGTCAAGGGTTTGTCTCGAATAGTTGTGTTACTGCCTGTATACCCCTAGACTATTACAGTTTTTCACAATTGTTAACACACGTTTCTCAAAACAATAACGGCTTTCTCAAAACTGCACACACAAAATGCTAAACCTGACACTCCCTTTGCAAGATGGCTCTTTGCCATCAAATCTCTTAACTGTTCACAAAATGGAACTCGTGTTTTCATTTGGTACACACAGCCATATTTTCAAATGACACACGCATACCATTCATTGAGTACACACAACTAAGCATTTGCTGCACACTACCAAGCATTTACAGCACACTGAAGTGCAAAATTGAAAACACAATCATAGAAATGGAACACACCATATGAATGACAACGACTCTGGAGAATGAGCCATTTCTCCTTTTGTAAAATGTCTCAGTGTAGGCCTACTTTTTTCATAGTCAAACATAAAACAGCACACAAATATGCAGCAAAAAAAGTTTTATTTCGGTACACACAGAGAACAGTACAGTACTGTAAACCGGCCTGCTCAACCCCCCTCCCCTTCACAAAAATGAATTAGGCATCACGCCTCCGGTTCCTGTCTGGCCAGAGGGCCTCATCCACATCACAGGCAATGTTCTCCCTGTCCAAGCAGCGTTGGAAGAAACGCCTCGAGTGGCGCATGAAGCCCTGACAGGCCTCAACACTCACGTCGCCACAAGCCTCCTCCATGGCCTGGAGCAGTGGGACCCGGCCCTGTGGGTTCCGTTCATATACCTTCCACCTCCAAGCTGAAAATAACTCCTCAATGGGATTCAGGAAAGGAGAATAAGGTGGAAGGTATAGAACGGAAAAATGTGGGTGGTCCTGGAACCACTCACGCACTTGAGCAGCCCGGTGGAAGCTCACATTGTCCCAGATGACGACGTGATCGATCCGCTGTGGGTCATCTATCTGGCCAGGTGGTACCAGCAGGTCATGCAGGCCATCCAGGAAGGCGAGGAGACGGGCAGTGTTATAGGCCCCTAGGTGGGCATGACGGTGCAGGATCCCATGGTGGTTCATTGCAGCACACATTGTGATGTTCCCACCACGCTGGCCGGGGACCTCAACAATGGCCCGCTGGCCAATGACATTTCTGCCCCGGCGCCTCCTCTTCACCAGGTTGAATCCAACCTCATCAATGAAGATGTACTCATATAACTCATTAGCTGTGTCATGCTCCTGGATCCGCTGAACCAGACAGCATGAGAAAGCAAGTTACAGTATGGACACAGAGAGGTCAACAAAGTGGGCTACAGTGAGACACTGTAGAAAAGGAACAATATTGGATTACAGGTACAATACATGCATGTGTCAGTGCTGAATGTATGGGACTTACAAGCACAAACTCTCGCCGTAACTCCTTGATGCGGTCTGTGTTCCGGTCGGATGGGACCCTGTACACCTGTTTCATCCGCATGGCATTCCTGCGAAGAATACGGTCCAATGTAGAGAGGCTGACGGTCTGGACGTTCCTGAATATAGCATGGTCAGCCAGGATCCTAGTTTGTATTTGTCGGAGTGTGATAGCGTTGTTCTCACGAACCATATTTACAATTTCAGTCTCCTGTTCAGCTGTGAAAGTGTGTGTTCTTCCTCCACAGTGTGGTTCTCTTTCATCCATCCATCTTCCGTAACCGCTTATCCAGTTAAGGGCCGCGGGGGTGCTGGAGCCGATCTCAGCTGTCAATGGGCGAAGGCAGGGTACACCCTGGACAGGTCGCCAGCCTATCACAGGGCAGACATATATAGACAGACAACCACTCACGCTCACATTCACACCTACGGGCAATTTCAGAGTCATCAATTAACCTAACCTGCATGTCTTTGGACTGTGGGAGGAAGCCGGAGAACCCGGAGAGAACCCACGCTGACACAGGGAGAACATGCAAACTCCACACAGAAGGTTGTCTGGCCCGGGAAATGAACCCGGGCCCCTCTTGCTGTGGCGACAGTGCTAACCACTACACCACCGTGCAGCCCTGGTTCTCTTTCAGTCCTGCAAAATACAAATACTGTGAGCACACTGTATTCTATTGATATGCAGTATTACAGTACACGGCAAATAGATTTCGTACCTGTTCTCCATCCTGAAGGTTCTAATGATGGCAGCAACTGTGAAGCGGCTGAGATTTGGTTGGACCCTCTGGCCAGCCTCCCTCATGCTCAAACCATGGTTGAGCACATGGTCTACCACAGTGGCCCAAGATGACCGTTCTCCTTCTTCTTTCTCCTCCTCCTCCTTCTTCTCCTTGTCCTTCTCCTCCTCTTCCTCCTCCTCTCACTCTTACCCCTCTCCTTCTCTGGTTGTCGATCTCTTCAAAGTTCTCCATTGTTCACCAAACAAAACAGAGGCTCGAGGCACTTTTATGCTGCAGTCCTGATTGCAGACCTGAATGTTTAGAGATTTGAATATTTGTGTGTTGTAGGTTGATGCTTTGAGATTTTACTTGAGAAGTGTGTGCAACAACTGAACATTGTGTGTAGTGTTTTGACAACAAGGTGATGTGTAATTGACATCAGAGTGTAAAGAAGGAAAGTCAGAGTCTAATGCAGATAAGGGAGTGTGAAGTAGTGCCAAATTGGGTCGAGCGATTGGTACATGAAGTGAAGGTTGTGCAAATTGTGCTGAATTTTCGCTTTTTGTGTAAACTGTAAGTAGGCCGTAACACTGACTATTGTACAAATGTGATCGTATCCTTCAGTTGAATCAACAAAGCTAAAGTTCTGATCCCAAATCAGGCCTTTCAAAAACACAAAGGTTCCTTGGCCTCTAAGTCAAAGGTAGTTTCCAGAAACATGGTGTCATTTTTAATTCCCAGTTCAGCTTTCAGCAACATCTAACTCGCTTTCAGCGACATCTAACTAAACCAATCGCTCTTAAAGGGATTGACAAAACTTAGGTTGATTAAATTAGAAGAATATTAATAAGGTAAAATAAATCAGAATGATCAACAGTACATAAAATGTATTTTATCAAAGCAATTATCCAAGAATAAAGTTAAATGGTTGTTTTTTTTTGTTTACGTTTAGAAATATCTATATTCAGCAGCTATTCTCAGGTCCTCTGGAAGGCTGTTCCAGATGCTTGGAGCATCATGGCTGAAGCAGCATCGCCAAATGATTTTGTCAGCTTTGTGGAATATCTAAAAGAGAAGAACAGTTCTGGTAAATAAAACAGAGGCATTCATGAGAGGTAGTCTGGTGCAAGGCCATGCAGTGGCTTACAAACTAATAAAAACATTTTTAAATCACTACAAAAACAAAGTGTAAGAACTTTAAAATAGGCATAATGTTTGCCCTTTGGTTTTAGTGTTTACTCCTGCACCAGAATTTAAAATGAATTGTAGTTGATTTATCGTAATCTTTGGGAAATCAGAAAGGAGGGTGTAAGTTGTTCAGTCTTTAATCACCCCTTAAAACCTATTATTTCTTAAATAATATATTTTTTTGCTTTGGTTTGTTTCACTTTTTTATTCAAATGCTTTTATCATTATTTTGTTACTGTAACTGGCGTTTGTGTTTCGGAAACAAAGCACATAGGGCTTAAATATGTTCACTAAACTAAAAAAAACTTTTGGAACCATACTCAAAAGTGGTCTTTGTTTGACCTCTCAATGTCCCCCTCCAACCGCCATATAGGGTTTCTCTCACATGGTGTAGAAATTACACGCAAAAATCTCCGCCAAGGCTGTTTCCATTAGTGAAAAATAATGTGCATATCCGCCCTGAGATTCAGATCCGCTCCACAATGAAGAATCCATGCTAGACTCTACTATAAACGGCATGAAAACAAGGCCAGTAGTTTTCCATAACCCTACTGACAAACAGACAAATAAACCAGCAAAACAAAACTGAAAACAAAACCTCCTTACCGTTGGTAATGAAGGCCAACACACACGAATACCAGACACATGCAAACACACTAAGGGGGCTAATGGACTTAGATAGTGTTGCCCTTGAAACAATGATCACTACCTAATAACACACACACATCCACGGCAACTGGAGGCGTTCGACAGAACGGACAAGCCTACTGCTGGTTTTCACAGCTGTGAATACACTGCTTGTTCAGACACACATACATATGCTGCTGCTTTATATCAATGATGTGGTTGTGTCCGTGTGTACGAGGCAAAATGGCTATATGAGAACAAATATTGACACATGAAAAAGGTGACAAAGAGAAAGAGTTGGCCATGTTTACATCGCGTTGTCTAAAACGGAATCAATGAGATGATCAAGAAAGCAGGATCTATTATTGACCTGGCTACGGATTCTCTGCAGACCATCTCAGAGCAGAAGACTAGAGGGAAGCTTATGAGCGTTGTCTCATGGGATGACCATATTTTGCACAGTACCTTCATAAAGAGCAGCAGGAGAAAACAACTCTTATTGTACTACTAAGTACTACCCTGAGCCTTCCTCGTAGCACTTATTGTATTTGTATTACCGTATTTTCCGCACTATAAGGCGCACTTAAAAGCCTTTAATTTTCTCAAAAAACGACAGTGCGCCTTATAATCCGGAGCGCTTTATATATGGATTAATTCTGGTTGTGCTGACTGACCTCGAAGCGATTTTGTGTGGTACACGGCGCTCTGTCAACATGTTTTAGTACGACTTTGGTAAACTACAAAACCGCACCGCTTGCAGCATTACGGCCACCGTAGTCAGGAGCGTCGCGGAGTAATACATACTGTGCTTCACCATCATATTACAGTGTGTGTGTATAAGGACCCCAACATGGCTCCTGTGAAGAGACACGCTTACGACGCGGACTGAACACTCAAGGCTTATCAGTCACGCAGTAGAACATGGGAATAGAGCAGCTGCGAGAGAATTCAACATTAATGAATCAATGGTAGGAAGTGGAGGAAGTTTGACTGACTGACTGTTTTGTTTCGCTTAATGCGCCTTATAGTCCGGTGCGCCTTATATATGAAAAAAGATCGAAAATAGACCATTCATTGATAGTGCGCCTTATAATCCAGTGCGCCCTATAGTGCGGAAAATACGGTAGTTTGTTTCTGCACTTATTGCATTCGTATTAGTTGTTGCACTTACTGTATTCATATTCGTTTACTGCACTTATCCTATTCGTAGTAGTTTGTAGCACTTATTGTATTCGTATTAGTCTGTTGCAATTATTGTTTTCGTAGTAATTTGCCTCTGCACTATACTTTTGCTCTGGTTTATGCTTTAAGATGCTTGTTTAAGAAAGGAGATGCACTTATGACTTCTGGTGACTAGTAGTTCTCTTGAATACCTATGTTGAATACACTTCCTGTAAGTCGCTTTGGATAAAAGCGTCTGCTAAATGACTGTAATGTAATGTAATGTAATGTAATGTAATGACTGTAATGTAATGTAATGTAATGTAATGTAATGTATTGCCAAAAAGCTCCACTGAAAGGTTGAGGACATCTTATTTTCCTGCAGCTGTTCCACTATTCATTCTCTGACTGTACACTGCAAATACTCACACTGTTATTGTCTGCACACCGTGTACCTGGTTGTACATTGTACATTGACCTTCCCATTCCATTGTTGCTATGCAACGGTGTATTTCCCTCCAATGACCCTGTCTAGTGTAATCTTTTGTGTAGACTTATTGTGTGTATGTCTTTGTTGATTGTCTTGTGTACATCTTTGTTAATGGTGGCAAACCAGCGTCCCCTATGGGGATTAATAAAGTTCACCATATCCTATCCTATCATCTTGATGGACAGAAAGATGAGAAAGGTGGAAGATGAGAAAGACGAACACAAGAAGATAAACACAAATTAAAAAGATGATGGTGGGTAGATACAACAGATGGTGAGACACAAAGACGAGTAGGGAAAGAGAGATAGAGAGCGCCATCATTAGTCAACGTCTGCGACTAATGACGTGCGTATCTTGTCGAGCGCTCCGAGATTAATTAAATAAATCAAACTAATATCCCACAATAGGTTTAGATGTAAAGGTCAAAGATGGAGCTTCAACCTGTTCTATCAAATTACCATCTGAGCTGAATTAACCCTGCGTGTTGATGACTGCTTAGGACACAGTAGACTTAACAGGGACCGTTTGCTATACCATGTGTCTTAAATATAACAGTTGGGCAGAATGATCTGTGTTCTCTGAGGGAGAATTTATCTAAATTAGGACGAAATGACATAGAAATCCCATGGTTTCTGTTAAAACAATTTTATCCCATTTTTGGCCAATTAGTGGGGGGAGGGGGGGTTTGTACTGACTTCAAAGACTTTTGTCTATTAGTTAGAACGTTAACGTGAGCCGTATATTGCTGGACGGGATAATCTTGAATTCTCATTGGACCTGAAAAGATCAAAGTGTCTTGAACTATAGGGTTACTCACTTGTTCCTGTTGTCCACATTTTAACTCATTTTAAAGCAGATTGTCCCCAGTGCAGAACAAACAGATGTTCCTGAGGACATTCTGCCATGTTGGTGGAGAAACAACATGTTCCACCACTGGCCCCTCAGTGGTGGAATGTACTCTCCACTGACGTCAGGACAGCAGAGTCGCTGCCCATCTTTAGGCGCAGGCTGAAAACTCACCTCTTCAAGAAGTACTACCCTGAGTCTTCCTCGTAGCACTTATTGCATTCATATTAGTTGTTGCACTTACTGTATTCGTATCAGTTCGCTGCACTTATTGAATTCGTATTTGTTTACTGCACTTATCCTATTCGTATTAGTTTGTAGCACTTATTATATTCGTATTAGTCTGTTGCAATTATTGTTTTCGTAGTAATTTGCCTCTGCACTGTACTTTTGCTCTGGCTTATGCTTTAAGATGCTTGTTTAAGAAAGGAGATGCACTTATGACTTCTGGTGACTAGTAGTTCTCTTGAATACCTATGTTGAATACACTTCCTGTAAGTCGCTTTGGATAAAAGCGTCTGCTAAATGACTGTAATGTAATGTAATGTAATGTGATGTGATGTAATGTGATGTGATGGCCCTAACCGCCGAATGAGGAGAGACGATAACACAAAAAGTTAAAATATTGTCAAGTCAGGGTTTCTGTATCCCTGAGGTCAATACAAAAGTGCTTCAATGGACGGTAATTAATATAAAAAAATAAATTATAGCATCTATCTGTCTGTCTGTCCATCAGACCATCTATCTATATATCAATTTATCTGTCCATCCATCCATCTATCTATCTATTTGTCTATCCATCAATCAATCTATCTATCTCAGCCTCTCTTTTCTTATAATCTCTTTGTTAATCTCCTCACTTGCTCCTTTCATGTCAAAACCATTTATCTCTTTCTCCAGGCCCTCTAGATTCCCCAAATAGCCGTTCTTTCTTCATCTTTTTCAATTCAATTTAATGCCTCCTCCTTGTCCCTCTCTTTTCCTAACTGAGTCTCTCTCTCTCTCTCTCTCTCTCTCTCTCTCTCTCTCTCTCTCTCTCTCTCTCTCTCTCTCTAATAGAGTGTGAATGAGTGAGATAGTGTAATAAAGTTTGAGAGCAGCCAGCCAGCCACGTCTCCCACCTCAACAGTCACGCTCACCTCCATAACCAGGTTACAGTGTGAGTGTGTGTGTGTGTGTGTGTGTGTGTGTGTGTGTGTGTGTGTGTGCTTCAGTGTGTGAGTTGCCGTGTGTTGTGGCTCAATTACCTACAGTTTAGTGTGTGAGGTGTCTACATGCCTCAGCTCAATAATCATACTGCACACACACACACACACATACAGCTATACTTCCTAACTAGGTTAGTGTGTGTGGGTGTGTGTGTGTGGGTGTTCTGTCTGTCTCCTACCTCCTCACAGTCACCCAGCATACACAGCTATATAACCCGATTAGTGTGTGTGTGTTTTCTGGCCTCACGTCTTTCAGTTGCACTCTCTCCATACTCCATACACATGTGCTGTACATCATAACACAATTACTATGTGTGCATGCAATAAAAACACACCTCACACAAAGTAATAAAACCTCTGCAGTAATTTGATTTCTCATTATCCAGAATATCTTTATTTGACAAATACAGCACATGTGCAGGAATTCATCTTGTTGTCTTTGGTACACAGAAATTCCAGCAGGTAACACAATAATGGTTCTCACATCTTGTAGTGCAGATAATATTACAAATTGGGGCAACTTTTTTTTTTGTGTTAAAGTAGATTTTTAGCCACACCATGTCGAAAGGAATGGCAATGGCATCATGGACTGTCAATGGGGGTCTGAACCCACCCCCTGAGATATCATGTGAAGCTGGAATGTGAGATTGTCTTTGTTACACAAAAGTCTGGAAATATTTCTTATTACCATAAAGTACACTGTTGTACTGCAGTTGGTATTTCTGCAACATGTTGCCAGCTGTGGCATTACAGTGTAAATGCCACAGCTAAATTGGGTGGATTGCATATTGTTTCAAGACATTAATTTTCCACAGAGGGCTCCTAATAACTTTGGTGATGTACTGACTTTTCCTCTAGGGCTTACATATGCCTGAAAAAACAGCTAATACAAAAAATAAAATGAATAAATAGGCATAAGAAACTATTCATTAGGCGCTGCACAGTCAATTTATTTTCGTAAAAGCATGGTTTATAATGATCTAAAACATGTTTTTTTCTCTCATATATTTGGGCAACTCACTCTCTTTAAATGGGAAGCCTGGGTCAGCTAATCTTTGTCAACCTTTGTATTTAAAGTTACTTTACCACTCTCACATGTAGGAGAGGCCTTGTTACATTGGTATATCATTTGCTGGACGTGAAAGAAAAGCATCAGAGTGCTTTTCTTATCAGCATTTATATACAAGCCCATCTATTTTCTTTCTCGGGGGGAATGTTTACATTTCATTTTACTAAAAGTGAAATTATATTTTTTAAAGACAGATTTTTTTTTCAAAGTGCCTTTACATGATGCATTACATTATAATAAAATGGAATATCAAAACTTTAAATTGTGGAAGACTTAGATAGCATTAACTTGATCTGTATGTAGCAATATTAAATATGATGCTGAATCATGAAAAGTGGGGTCAGTATTCAAGTTTCAAAGTAAAAAAAAATGAATACGTTGATCACCAAGTTCCCTTGCCTCATAACTTTTCCCTCCCCATCCATCTGAGTTATTAAGCACTGGATATATCACACAGCCTCTCCAGGCACAAGTAGACAGTATGAATTCTCAGCTGAGCATAAATCAGCACTTATCCAACTTCATCAGCAAAACAGGCGAACAAAACAGTAACTTGGCACTGTCGGTTGTTTGTCTCTGCCTGCAGCTCATTTCCATAGCCACAGCAGCAGTGCGGGGCGTTAGTACGCTGCAAAAAATTAAGGGCTTAGCCAATTATGGACCTGTAAGCTTATTATCGTGGAAGTGAAATAGATTTCCCCTGTAGATATTTACCCAGGGGGCCTGGCTCCAGCTATTTAAAATCAACAGTTTATGCATATTTGTTGTTGATGGCGATGACATTAACAGGAAAAGTTGGAGTCTCATGGATGTTAACATGGGTGTATCTCATTTTTGTGTGGCAAATTGTGTCAACTCAATCTGAGAATATCATGCCCCTTTTTCCCACTGGACATAAAACAACCAACACCCATCAATCGTGGGTGATTAAAAACATGGTGCTCTACATTGGTTTTGCACCCTAAATTGGTTGTGTGACGCATGTTGTGTGATGCATGTTGAAGTGAATACAATATAGATAAAGTCAACACAGACTATTAATTCACTGAGCTGGATGTGACAAGAAAAGCCCTTAAATGCGTTCCTCTATACGCTACCTGACTCCGTTGACGGAAATAGTAATTTGACATTGCCAATCAATGTAAAACACAATTCACTCAAACTGAACAGAAACCATCTTAGTTGGGCTTTTCCACTGTTGCGACTATCACCATCTTCCCACTTTGATAGAGCGACTGAATAAGTAAAATATACTTAAGATTTTCACTGTTTACTTACCCTGTTTTCTAACACGTTTGTGACATCGAACGAGACTTGGCTCAGTGGTAGAGTGGGTCGTCCTTCAACCTGAGGATAAGCAGGTCGATCCCCTGCTCAACTTATCCATGTAGATGTGTTCTTGGGCAAGACACTTAACCACGAATTGCTCCCGCAGGCTGTGCCATCAGTGTATGAATGGTTGTGAATGGCTAAATGAACATGTAGTGTTAAAGCGCTTTGAGTGGTCGGAAGTATAGTTTATCCACCAAATCGGTGTGATTTGCATCACAGCTTACCAGTTTAATATGAGGTTTGACTATGTTTCTTGTTATTTGTTATTATTGTAATGGCAGTATGGAGTATATGTTGTGACAACTTACACAATTTAGTAGTTGCTAGGAAATTTCACCCTCTCCAACAGCTGCCGAAGAGTCTTAACCCAGATCGCCGTCCAAATGAACATCCTCCATTATAACACCTGACAGTGAGTACGGTCCTACTGTATAATGTGATGTATTCTATCTGCGGTTTCCATGACTGTCACGTCATCTTGACCGCCTCGTCTTTTAGACATGTAACATTTAGCAAGACATTTTTGGGCACCTAACTTAATGTCAAACCATTTCTTTTCCACTGCTCTGCTCTGATGACACATTGTCATTTGGAGTGATGGTGCCTTGTTTCGTCGCATCTCCTAATGCCACAAGACATTTACAACTCACTTGTTATGTTTGCATCAGATTTACAGCAGCAAGGTGTCATGTTTCTTGATGGGCAATACTTCTACAGAGACACGTTGGAGACAAAAAAATGATGGAGAATGAAACTGTCTTGCAAACAGAGTGTATTAAGTAGCTTTAAAGAATAATTGGGGGCACTGATTATCTTAATGGTGAATTCTCAGAAAAGCTAACCTTCCTTTTAACAGGTGACTTTCCTCAAGTTGAAGGATGAGTGTGTTTAGTTCAGGGAGTTTGCTAAAACAGACTTGGACAAGGCCTTTAAACATTGAGGTCGTATTTTCTTTCGTTTTGTGCAGTAATTCGCTGATCAATATATTTGCTGTTTTTATCGTCATTAGTACGCTCACACAGAACACATATTATGCAGTGAAAAAGTGCATTATTCCTTTTTTTTACAGCACTTTTCTCAGCTTTGTATCGCCAACAAAGCCATCAACCAATCACTTCATACGGAACGGACATTCTTTAAAGTAACACTATAGTGTTCAACAACACGGAGGCCACGCAGTCTAAAGCAAGAAGGCAAACTTTATTACTCCTTTCAACCTCGACAAAGGCAGCTCAGACCAGATCCAATCTTCTGTTTGGACCTTTCACTATAAAAGCCCTGGACATATACACTGCGTAACTGTTGACCAGAGGGGACCTTTTTTCACTCAGAGCATTTTGCTAAAAGGAAACTCAATGACATAGCTTACAGTAGCGTATTGTGGTGGCCCAGCCGCTGAGCAGTGCCCCACATGGCCACGTGGTGGCCACAAAGGCAGGCAAAGGCAGCCAAGGGGTGTGGTTCTGGATGGGAGGTACTACTCAGCTTACCCTGCACAGGTGCGCTGAGTTAGCCCTGCAATCAGAGGGCCTTTTTAACTCCACCAGAACAGGCTGAAGGGAGACTGGCTGGAGGAGCGTGTGGAGACCAGAGACACGTTAGGCCAGTCTCGTGGTAAGAGACCTGTGGCCAACCCTCTTGATCACTCCAAACCTAATCAAGGAAGTTACGTTCAAGTGGACCGAAGAGCTGTTTTGTTGGTGTGTGTGAATTGTGTCGTGCTGAAACCCGACAGAAGGCCTGCAGCTGAAGAGGAACCCCAACGACCCTGACGACAGCCGCCAACCCGGTGAAGATTTGAGTTGCCTTTTGCCCCCTCCCTTTTCCCCCTGCACCTTTTTATAAATAAACTACATAAGTTGATTTCACCGCAACCCCCGCTTCTGCCTGTTCTATTCTGATTGGTGATCCCACTGTTGTACCTCAGAGACCAGGCGCCCACATATGGCTGCAGGCCTTCTGTCGGGTTTCAGCACGACACAATTCACACACACCAACAAAACAGCTCTTCGGTCCACTTGAACGTAACTTCCTTGATTAGGTTTGGAGTGATCAAGAGGGTTGGCCACAGGTCTCTTACCACGAGACTGGCCTAACGTGTCTCTGGTCTCCACACGCTCCTCCAGCCAGTCTCCCTTCAGCCTGTTCTGGTGGAGTTAAAAAGGCCCTCTGATTGCAGGGCTAACTCAGCGCACCTGTGCAGGGTAAGCTGAGTAGTACCTCCCATCCAGAACCACACCCCTTGGCTGCCTTTGCCTGCCTTTGTGGCCACCACGTGGCCATGTGGGGCACTGCTCAGCGGCTGGGCCACCACATACCCCCACCCTCAGCTCTGAACCTCGGGGGGGAGCGACAGACCAACAGCAATCATCCCTTCTCGACATGGCATCAGCGTTCCCATGAAGCTTCCCTGCCCTGTGTTCCACTGTAAACTTGAAGTCCTGCAGGTGTAAAAACCAACGGGTTATTCTGGCATTCTTGTCTTTGTTATGGGCCATCCACTTCAACGGAGCGTGGTCAGTTACTATTGCAAACTCGCGGCCTAGCAAGTAATAACGTAATTTTTCCATGGCCCATTTAACTGCCAGGCATTCCTTTTCTATGGTTGCATAGTTTCTCTCGTGTGGCAGTAGTTTGCGGCTGACAAAGGTTACCGGGTATTCCATGCCGTCGTGTATTTGGGACAGGACCGCCCCAAGTCCTACCTCTGATGCATCTGTCTGTAGCACAAACCTCCTGCTGAAGTCAGGTGTGTGCAACACCGTCTCGCTGCACAGGGCCGTCTTCAGACGATTGAAGGCCTGCTCGGTCTGGTCCGTCCACTTCACCTTGTTTGGTGCACTTTTGCTTGTCAGCTCATGCAGGGGGGCAGCTATGGAGGCAAAGTTTGGAATGAACTGTCGATAATATCCCATTAACCCCAGGAAGGTCCTCACCTGACGTTTCGTCTGGGGTTGGGGCCAGGTTGCAATGGCATCGACTTTCTTCTCTTGGGGTTTCACATTTCCTCGTCCCACAGTGTACCCAAGGTAGTTCGCCTCCTCCAGGGCCAGGGAACACTTTGTAGGGTTGGCCGTCAGCCCTGCTTCCCGCAAGGCCTGGATGACCGCTTCTAGGTGCCGGAGGTGGATATCCCATGACGTGCTATGGATAATGATGTCATCGATATAAGCTGCTGCATAGTCCCGATGTGGTCGTAGCACCCTGTCCATGAGCCTCTGGAAGGTTGCCGGGGCCCCATGAAGTCCAAATGGGAGGACCCGGTACTGGAAGGCCCCGTCTGGTGTTGAGAACGTCGTCTTCGGTTTTGCTTGTGGCGTTAGTGGCACCTGCCAATACCCCTTGGTTAAGTCTAACGTAGAGATGAACCGGGCAGGTCCTAACCTTTCGACCAGCTCATCCACACGGGGCATAGGATAAGTGTCGAATAGAGATCTCGTTCAGCTTTCTATAGTCATTGCAGAACCTAATGCTACCATCGGGCTTCCCGACAAGGACTATAGGACTGGACCAGGCACTGTGGGACTCTTCCACGACCCCAAGGTCAAGCATTTTCCTCACCTCCTCTCTGATGGCTTCTCGTCTGGCCTCCGGGATTCGATACGGTCGAAGTCTTACAGTCTTTCCCGGCTCAGTTTTAATGTCATGGGCGATGACTGTTGTCCTCCCTGGGGTCTCAGAGAAGACATCTTTGCTCCTGGCAAGCAGTTCTCCGAGGACCTGTACCTGTCTGGGCGACAGCTGATCGCCCATTCTCACTGGCGGTAGACTCTGGGGAGACAGGTTGGCACTGAAGACATTGGAGGGGACAGGGGGAGGTTCATGCCATGGCTTCAGCAAATTTATGTGATAAATTTGCTTGCCTTTCCTTCGGCCAACCTGTCGTATCCTGTAATTCACTGGTCCCATTCGTTCCATTACCTCATAAGGTCCTTGCCATTTGGCTAAAAACTTGCAGGCATTCGTGGGGACCAAGACCATTACTTTGTGTCCTGGTTCGAACTCTCTCACCTGGGCTCCTCGATTGTACACCCGTGCCTGTTGTGCCTGGGCTTGCTGCATATGTTCACGAACCAAGGGCCACACCTGGGTCATTCGGTGGTGCATCTGCTCCACGTGCTCCACGACACTGCGCTGGGGGATGGCTGCTGCTCCCAGGCTTCCTTGGCCACATCCAGCATGCCCCGGGGTCTCCGTCCGTACAACAGTTCGAATGGTGAAAATCCAGTGGAACCCTGGGGAACTTCACGGATGGAGAAAAGGACATGAGGTAGCAGCTGGTCCCAATTCTTACCATCCACCTCTACAACTTTGCGCAGCATGTGCTTGAGGGTTTGATTGAACCTTTCTACGAGTCCATCTGTCTGAGGGTGGTAGACAGAGGTTTTAATTTGCCTCACCTTCAGACTTTGGCACAGTCTTTTCATCACCCCAGACATAAAGCAGGATCCCTGGTCTGTAAGGATTTCCTCAGGCAATCCCACTCTACTGAAGAGCAGGAACATTTCCCGGGCGACCGCCCTTCCTGTTGCCGAGCGTAGGGGAATTGCCTCTGGATACCGCGTGGCGTAATCCAGAATGACTAAGATATAGCGGTGGCCGCTGCTAGACTTCGGGAGGGGTCCGACAATGTCCATGCCAATCCTACTAAAGGGGGTTTCAATGATTGGAAGGGGTATTAAGGGATTTCGGTACGCTACCTTAGGGGAGTTGATTTGACACTCTCCACAGTGTCGACAGTATTCCTCCACGGCTCTCTTGACCCCCGGCCAGTAGAAGCGGCTGAGGACACGGTCATAGGTCTTTTCTCTCCCTAAATGCGCCCCTAGTAAGTGGGAGTGTGCTAGGTACAACACTTTTGTGACATATTCTCTGGGGACAAGCAACTGTTCACAGATTTCAGAGTCTTTTTGTGTTACTCGGTACAGCAGCTTATTTTTAACCATGAAATGGGGAAAAGACACATGACTCACCCCATCCTGGTTTTGGCCCTCGATCACTCGGACATCCCTCCAGGCTTGGGTCAGGTTGGGATCCTGCAGCTGGGCTGAGCCGAATCGTCCAGGCCTGAGAGTTTCATCCACCTCGACTTGGGGGAACTCTGAGAATACCTCATCCGACTGTATCTCTTCCAGGGGCTCCTGCTCCTCAGCTGCACGTCCAGGATCCGTTTCTGTACTTTGCCTATGGAGGGGCCTATTCCCTTCGTCATCGCTGGTTTCCGCAGGGCTGCCATCGGGTGACACGGCGGCACAAGCCTGGTGGGTGGCGGAGGCCTTCGTCCCAACCGGGCGTCTTCGGATTCGCCTTTTCCGGTTCCTCAATTTCTCCGGCCAGTAGTGGGAGAAGAGCGGGCTGTCTCGGCCGAAGAGCACCGGCACCGGCAGTTGCTCTACAACCCCGACCCGCAGAGCGAATGGTCCGTGGGGAGTAATAACCTGGACCTCCGAGGTGGGATACTTCCGGGTGTCTCCATGGATGCAGGAGACGGAGATCTCTTCTCCCCAGGTGTCACTAGCAAACTGCGGTCTGATTAGAGAAACCATGCTTCCGGAGTCTAGGAGTGCTTCTGTGTCTATCCCACCTATCTTAACAGGACACTTTGGGGCTGGGGCCCCCTGGTGGGCCCAACAGGTAGTTAGGGACTGGCTGAAGAAGCCCTTACCACTCGTAGATGCGGCCGTAGGCATCGGTTCATCCCGGTCCGGACACTCTCTGGCTAGGTGTCCCTCCTGGCCACAGGAATAGCAACGTGGGCGAGGAGGAGGCATTGGGTCTCGCCTCTCCGTCTGTCTGGTCCAGCCAGTCGATGTCCGGGCTGTTGGTGTGCTCACAGCTTTGCCACTGGTCTCTTTCCCTCTGTTGGCTTTAAAGTTAGTACGCATGACACTTTCTGATCGCATCATGCTACCCATCACCCTGTGGTTCTCCAGTAAGGCTATTAATATGTCCACACTTGGAGCCCCCTGCTGGGCGACATACCTCTTGGCGTCGTTTGGCAGTCCCCGGAGGCACCGGTCAATCACAATGCGGTCCACTATTGGTGGCCCTGCAGCTTCTTCCAGCCAGCTCTTGGTATAACGGACCAGTGTCGTTACCTGGGCCCGGACTGGAACCGCAGGGTCATAGCTCCATTCATGCACACGCTGGGCCCGGGCAGGAAGGCTAAGTCCATACTGAGCAAGGATGGCAACCTTGACCGTATCATAGTTCATGGCATCTGCAACGGAAAGGTCCCGACAGGCTTTCTGAGCTTCCCCAGTCAAGAAGGGCATTAGGTTGTTCGCCCATTCTGCTCTTGGCCAGTTCTCCCTTGTTGCAGTCCTTTCAAACAAGGCCATATACGTCTCTACGTCATCATCCGGCGTCTGCTTGGTCAGCACATCTCGTGGTCGTCGCTCTTGTCTTCCGCTTACCCTGCACAACTCAGCTACAGCTGACTGCAGCGTGGCTTGGGTTTCCAAGATCGCTCTCATGGTTTCTTCCATGTTCATTTTTTTTTTTTTTTTTTTTTTTTTTTTTTTTTTTTTTTTTTTTTTTTTTTTTTTTTTTTTATTCCGATCGGTTCACCCACTGATAGCGAGGACTCAGAATGCCCGCATTGTCCACCATATGTGGGCGCCTGGTCTCTGAGGTACAACAGTGGGATCACCAATCAGAATAGAACAGGCAGAAGCGGGGGTTGCGGTGAAATCAACTTATGTAGTTTATTTATAAAAAGGTGCAGGGGGAAAAGGGAGGGGGCAAAAGGCAACTCAAATCTTCACCGGGTTGGCGGCTGTCGTCAGGGTCGTTGGGGTTCCTCTTCAGCTGCAGGCCTTCTGTCGGGTTTCAGCACGACACAATTCACACACACCAACAAAACAGCTCTTCGGTCCACTTGAACGTAACTTCCTTGATTAGGTTTGGAGTGATCAAGAGGGTTGGCCACAGGTCTCTTACCACGAGACTGGCCTAACGTGTCTCTGGTCTCCACACGCTCCTCCAGCCAGTCTCCCTTCAGCCTGTTCTGGTGGAGTTAAAAAGGCCCTCTGATTGCAGGGCTAACTCAGCGCACCTGTGCAGGGTAAGCTGAGTAGTACCTCCCATCCAGAACCACACCCCTTGGCTGCCTTTGCCTGCCTTTGTGGCCACCACGTGGCCATGTGGGGCACTGCTCAGCGGCTGGGCCACCACAGTATGCTATAAAATAATTTGCCTCAGACAGACTGCCAGATGCTGCATTGGTTCTATTAGATCCCAGGAGTTGGTCATCGCTGCTGGTACGAAAAGATTTGATGCAAAATATTTACAGCCGAGTATTTCGCATTTTCGGGTTGTTTATCCTACTTAAGAATATTGAAATGTTCTGTCACGTGATACACTCACAAACATGAGCAAACTTGGCTTAGGGACACGTATCTATGATGAAATAGTTTTAATCAAGGTTCCTTTACTAGCTCATTCAACAGAAAACTGTATCCCACAGCAGGCAAGTTATTAAACTTCAAATTCTAAAAAAGTCTAAGTGAGGATTCACTTAGAGGACGTTTTTAGAATTTGAAGTTCCACCTATTTTCTTTCTGCAATCAAACAGATAAAACAATCATCTGAACTACAAGCTTTTTTTATTTCTTAAACTCCCACATTCTGGCTGATACTCTGAGCAGATGGCTATTATACTGCTGACAAATTGCCAAAGCCATGTCAGCCCTGCCATCTTTTGCAGTGTAATGGGATTATTAGAGGGGTGGATTCATCAGTATCCAAGTCTGGTTCTTTCTTATTATCAGAGAAGAATAAGGCAAGGCCAAAAAAAGACTGCATATACAGATTACAAAATGCTTCTTGCATATTATGTGAGGAGGAGGGGGGGATATTGTGTTAGTGGAAGAGAGAGGGGGGAGATTGGGAGAGGGGACCAAGTAGACAGGGATAAAACCTTCAACTGGTCCAAGAGGGTTCTTTGGGTCCTCCAAGACATTATTTCTCTCTCAATATTTTGGACACTCTTTTCAGTTTTGATGAATCACAGTTTATTCAGTAGAGTTCAATGCAATAAATGATTTACTGTGTATCAAGAATATAACAGCAAACCAAGAGCTAGTCCATGGAGCTGCACACAGAATTCGCGAGAGCATTTTATATATATATCCCATTCAACTACTCCTGTCGTGTTCTTTATTTTCTAGATTTTGACACATTTTTACAATTTCTGGAAAATCCACCAAGCTTTCTGTAACCACAACCCCCTTATTATAAGTCACAATTCCATTCTGGTATTATTTATACTATTATTTCTAGAGTTCTCATCAAAAGGTTTTGAAAAATGTTTCTTTGCCCTAAATATTTTCAACCTATTTACTAGGTTCAGACCCATTTTCATGTCGGATTATGAAAATACACAGACACGAGTTTGCAAGGGGGGCATAATCAGGTAATCATACATCAGAGAGAAAAAGCAGCTGTAAACTCCTGAAAACCTCATCACAATAATAACTGTTTGTGCGGAAATATTAACTACAATCTACTTGTTTAAATAAAAGATGGGGGGGGGGGGGGGGGAACAGTGAGAGCAGTGACCTACAGGAAACAAGGGTATCATGAAACAGGCCCTTTGCTCCCTGCCAGCTGATTGAAGCTGTTGTGACTGATGCTGTCTGGCACAAAGGAGTTTCTGAGGCTTGCTGTGTTGCACCTTTGGGTGCTGATGCTGAGTGGAATGGGGTTCAGGTGTCAGCATGCAGTCTGGTTTAGGCCACAAACCCTGAAGAGAACAGAGGCAAGTGAAGAATTCCAGACAGGTGAATAATAATGTCTGATTTGCATCCCCGACTTTGAAGCTGCTGTCTCTCTGATGCCGCGTCCCAGGTGATCAGATGTAGCACAAAAACAAGTTTAACCAAGTTTATCAAAAGTACTGATATTGTGAAGAAAGCCTCTGTTCAAAACGGAATATCATATCATATATATTTCCTCTTTGAACGTATTCAGTTTTTGTCAATATATTAGCTATTTTCTCCATCAGTGTGAATGTAACAGGTGTGAGAGTGAATGGGTTTGTACAATATGTCAGCCTGGTCTCCCAAAGAAACACATTCCTCAACAATGAAACTGCTTTGTCAATTATGTTTCGAAGGAAAGAATACTTTTTTAAGCCAAACCATGATGTTTTAACAAAACTAACGAAGCCGTTTTGTTGCGTGTTTACATAATAATCATGTTTTTTAAAACTGACCGTATTCCGGGACAAAACGTGGTTCACCTAAAGGGTGCCTTCGTGTCAGACTGACCAAACCTCAGTGTTTGATGAGTTGCAAGGCAGAAATGCAGACAGAGGAAAAACTAAATTAAATAGAATGAAATACAAATTAAACAGAGGAATATCAAAAAAGTCGTGGATTGAACCGCTTCAAGTCCAAAGGAGAGGGTTTCGGCCAAAAATCTCCAAAGCCCTAGTCCAGCGCAGTAGTTCTCTAATGTAGACAGGTGTCCGACTACGAATTTCTCTAAAAGTGATCACATGAAGCTCAAAACTAGGGCTGAACTTGATGGGGAGCCAGTGTAAGGAAATCAAGGCCAGAGTCTCATGTTTCCCAAGGCTACAATGTAACTAAGATGAAGATGCAAATTATGTTTTTTTTCTTGAGAAGACAGTTTTGTTTCTATCTAAGTGAGTAGACAAATAAAATGTATCATTCACCGTCCAAATACCCGACTTGACAGACAGATTGCCATCTATTCTGGTATGCTTCCTTTGAGGCTGCTGCTCCACCCGTGCGAGCTGCCCCGTGCTGAGATTGGAGCGGCTCCATCATTCAGCCCGAGAGAAGAGGGGTGGTAGATGTGGAGGAGGGTTCCCTGGGAGGAGAGCTGTGCATACATTATGCTGTAATTAATCTGACTGAGACGGAGGGATGAAGGAGGGAGGGAACATGAGAGAGTGGGAAAAAGAGGAAAACAAAGACAAACAGAGGGATAAAAGCAAGTAGTGGATCAGGGAGAGGAATAGAAAAAACGGAGAACGGAGAGGATGCACAACTGAAGGCCAAAAAATAATTTGTATTTGTGACTTGGAAAGAAGAGGCTGTGAGAGACTGATAGGGTGAGCTCTAGAAACAGAGAGAGAGAGAGAGAGAAATAGTATAATTACAGAGGTTGAGCCACAGGGCTCCTCTATGGATCATTAGCCAGCTTAAAGAGCCAGGGCTCCGGCACTGTGTGGAGACACTCTGCAGAAAAGGTCACAACTACCGCAGCTCTGGATGAATAGTCCGTGCTAGTTCATTTTATTTAACTTGGCAGTTGGAGACACAGGCCCAAAGATAAGCGGGCAAATGAACTGTCATGATCAAAAACAAAATACACATGAATGTGGATAAAACAGGCAGTTTTAAGAGCCTGTTTGGACCCCGGATTACTGCTTTCCCAGCAGGCCACTGAGGCGGTGATGGGGGTATGGCATTAGTGTTTTTCTGTATGACAAAATGGCACAGTTAGATTTTACCTTGGTTAGTATCGGATGTTCACACAAACGGCTCAAAACACCTCTCATCTGAAGCTCTTCTTCCTCAGTAGGAGAATTATTTGGTCAGCTGAATCTTTACACAGCAAATACAGCTCAGACAGAGTTGTAAGAGAATGGATCAGAACTGACAAGGCAGCTGTGTTTAGCAAGAAAAAGACAAGAAACATAGAGGTTGAACAAACCTTTAAAACATGGACACTAACATCGAACGGGAGTCAAGCCCAACCAAAGATATTCTAAGCAGATCACCAAGGGCTGATCGTGCAAAACAATGTTAAGATGTTCCTCAGAGAGTGAAGGTCTAAATCCCAAAACCAATACATTAGGGATCTCAACCTCTTACCAGTCCTGTAAAGCCTAAAACGCCTATCCAAGGCATACCCAAAGTAAATTGAAAGCTGTTCTTGAACCATTTGGAGTACATGCATGGTTTTGGTCTCTTTTGAAAGGTAACATAATCACTGTAAGTGCTACTGGCATTGACTAATAGAAGTTTGAACACACTGAAGTAGGTTTTTATTTCCTCCTGAATATTTTTTTGCAAACAGATGACTGCAGATGACTGTAGCTGAGATTTATTAGCTGGAAAACACAATGGGACCACAGCATGAAGTTCAAATTTGATAACAACACCACAGAAAATGAATATTTTACACATGTTTTTCTAAGGGTATGTCTAGGCGTTTTCCAAAAAAGGCCATTTGGAGACTCCAAAGGAGACTCCAAAGGGCCTGCCCCTCACGCAAGAAGAGGGGCAGGCCCTTTCCTTCAACGCGCACTCTCGTTGGCTATTGTTGGCTGTGGACAGGACATGGAAGCTCCTAATGGGTCAAATGAGGTGTCAATCGAAAGGTCAGAGTGCAGCCGCCATCTTGAGATAAATAATTAGGCATATCTGCCGGCTAATTTGAAATGATGCAACAGCAGTCCATGGGTATTTATTGATGTAATAATGTGTTTTGGACTAAATATTTTACTGGATTGGATCGTATGGACCTTTGCCAATGTAACAAGACCATTTTTGTCTGAATGTTATCGATCTGTGGATTACTATGAGGCTTCATAGGTGAGTTGCCACAAGTTTGTAATTGTTTGTTTGTTTGGTGGTGGACTGACAGAAGCGTTGATTGTACCTGCTGTTGTGATCGTATCTTGAAATGGTTTGCATCAATCGAATCATAAGATCTTAGCTTTCCAAAGATATCAGTATATCAGTACCTACCTATACATAGCAGTAGTGTAAATAACACATGTTTACACTTAACAGTGCGACGTTAACAGGTTAAAGTTAACTAAACCATTGCATAAAAATCCCTTAGCAACCAAAGTAAAGGAAAAAAACAACAGCGTAAGATGCCTCTGACTGGCCGAGTTAAAGCCGATAAATGAAGAAATGGAACGCATCCAGAGAAAAGCTTTCTACAAGAATTTAATGGATATAATTTTTGGTAATTATTTTGATAAAAAACTCACCCAATTGTGTGTCTCATCATGTCTCATGTGCCAGGTTGAGCAAGCATCCCACGAGCAGAAGTACATGTTACAGATATATTTTATATTTCATATTTTCACAACAATTCCAGAAATCCAGTAGTGCAGATGGTACTCGGCTGTAAAGATGGCCCCAGCTGGAAGTGACTCACATACCGACAGGGTATTGTTTTGTTTTGTATGTCTGGCATTTTGGAATGGGACCGACACCAGCATATTCATTACTGGAATGTCAGATCGGGGGCATGTACACCAAGTGTACAGACGAGCATGAAAAATGAGCATTGCAAAAATGTCAAAGCTTACTTCCTCAGGTAGTCCAATCAGAGAGCTTGGAAGGTGTCCAACAGCTTATGTGGTGTTGTTTTTTCAGTCCATTACATTACATTACAGTCATTTAGCAGACGCTTTAATCCAAAGCGACTTACAATCAGTAGTATATTACATATCATTCACACACTGATGACAGGCTACCATGCAAGGTGCCACCATCAGACTCTAACTAACATTCATCATCCAGTCCACACCGATGGCAAGCCTTCGGGAGCAACTTGGGGTTAAGTGTCTTGCCCAAGGACACATCGACTGCCGAAGCCGGATTTCGAACCACCGACCCTCTGATTGGAGAACTACCTTGCTCTCCACTACGCCACAGCCGCCCCCAGTCCATCTAACACGACAGAGGAAGTTGTGTGAAAGCTACATCAGCATGTCTTAGAGATTTGCTAAACGATATGGTGGCTGGCACTGGTTTTGCCTCCTAAAGGAAAAAAAACGCTTTAAAGAGGCTCTTGGATCCGTATCACCAAACTAAAAAGCAAGTTTGAAGTCACAGTGGCTGCAGCTCCCGCTGCTGCTGGAGAGGCGTGATTATCAGCAAAACTCTTGCTGATCTGCACTGCACTGTAATATCATCTTTAACTATGAGACCGTGAGCGAGTTGTTCTGTAAAACACCGTCATGTCTCTGATTAGCAAAGTTGCTACTAAGAAACACTGTTTCCTCAAATTAATGTCCATAAAGTACTCCTGGAATAAGTCCTTAAACCTGGAAATGAGTTGGACTTCTGGTAACCTTGTCTCAAAATCAATGCCTGAAATAAGGTCTGTGGTTAACACAAGCTTTTTAGGTTTTTACTTTTTGTGCTATGACATTATACTGTATATGTCAGAAAATACTGTATCCACAGTGGTCAATAATGATTCCATGTTCACACTTATTTTTGTCTGCTCATGGAACACCGTTAGAACAAGAATACAACAAGACAGCTTTATGCACAAACAACAAAGAAACAGATACTCCATCTCTCATTTCCTGCAACAAGTATAACATCACTAAATAAGGTAACATAATAAATTTTCCACTTTTAGCGAGTTCGGCTCCGGACTGGTTACCAGCCCCTACGTCGATTGCTGTTAACAAGGTTACGAGTCTTGTTCCCTAGCATCTACGTAGGTTCCGGAGCTATAGTACCCGTAGCCCTATCCAATATTGTATGCTAAACAGTGAGGTTCCTGTTCGTCTGAATAGAGGAACGTTAAAACTATAGAGTAAGGTGAGATTGATCAGGTCGTCGGTTTACTATGTTCCTGTAATCTTGATAATTCACTCTTAGCGGGTATTGGATCAGCTATCGCTCTTAAGGTGTCCTATCACAAGTTTACTGCATCTATTTCTTTTATCTCTGGCTAGTCATAAACCAGTCCCATAAGTTACGTCTTAACATTATGGATTTTTAGGTGGTATTCATCGAATGCCCCAGTGCTTTCACTGTGGTCCCCTTAACCTTAAACAACTTCAGTTCAAGCACTGTCTTGTAACATTTTTACCAAGAACAGCACTTACCCTTCAGGCAGACGTCTCTGGCTAGACGAAGAGATCCAAGGAGGCAGCGACACAATCTTGGTGTTACCAGTACACAATGGGTACTGATATCTTTTTATTCAGAAAAGGTTTCAGCCATTTATTAAAAGGCAAATTTATTACTATTTCAGCAAAAGGTTACATCCACAGTTTCCTCACATCCCTGGTACTTCCTTAGTCATTTGTGTGGTTATCTGGGTTTTTGTACCCTTATGGGATAATTTTCTTAGGGTGTTAGGGTTTGGGTTGGGGTCCTTCAGGGGTGGTTTGCCCTTCAAAGGGATCTTTTAAGGGGGTTGGGGTCAGGGGGTGGTTTGCCCCTAATAGGGATCTTTTAAGGGGCTTG
This sequence comes from Anoplopoma fimbria, assembly GCF_027596085.1. Taxonomy (NCBI): domain Eukaryota; kingdom Metazoa; phylum Chordata; class Actinopteri; order Perciformes; family Anoplopomatidae; genus Anoplopoma; species Anoplopoma fimbria. The sequence goes on from NC_072449.1 coordinate 11,645,187, forward strand.
GGGTCAGGGGGTGGTTTGCCCTTAAAAGGGATCTTTTAAGGGGGTAAGGTTTGGGTTGGGGTCCTTCAGGGGGTGGTTTGCCCTTCAAAGGGATATTTTAAGGGGGTTAGGGTCAGGGGGTGGTTTGCACTTAAAAGGGATCTTTTAAGGGGGTAGAGTTTGGGTTAGGGTTAGGGTCAGGGGGTGGTTTGCCCTTAAAAGGGATATTTTAAGGGGGTAGTGTTTGGGTTAGGGTTAGGGTCAGGGGGTGGTTTGCCCTTTAAAGGGATCTTTTAAGGGGGTTGGGGTCAGGGGGTGGTTTGCCCATAAAAGGGATCTTTTAAGGGGATAGGGTTAGGGTTGGGGTCAGGGGGTGGTTTGCCCTTAAAAGGGATCTTAAAGAAGCTAAATCGCAAAGCTAAATCGCACAGAGTGGAGCTGAGTCTAAGACCGTCTCCCTTGTGAGTCTGCTAAGAAGACTTCCTGCAAGCACCCAAAGGGTGCTTACAAGAAGCGAGTCCAAAAAGACTCAAGGAGTGGCTTTTTGCTTTTATGCTGACTGCCGACAGGATGTCCTGCCCACACATAGCTTTGTGGTTACATCACTTCCCATCAACATCTTCTGCACTCATTTTTATCATATATGGTTATAACTTGAAGCGCTTCGCTATGAATGCAGGCTGTGAGTACATATATGGTTATAAGCACAGTTACTTCTGATGCGGGTCATGAGTTCATGGTTGTGCAAGCACAGTTACATTGAAAAGGTAATTCTTTCAACAACCTGTGCAACTGTTAGACCAGAAGTAAAGTAACAGACGGGAATAAAAATGTTCGCTCTTTTCACCCACCATTTCTCTCGTCTTTTGGGCTTTGCTTAAACTTCCAGGTAGTATGGTCATGTTACAACAACAAAAACGTGTTTGTCATTTTGAGTAAAACAATAGCAAAACAGTTAAGAGTTTAACACAAAGATAATTGCATAATATGAACTACTAGATAATCATACAAATCGCATTAGTCAACCTTTGGTGGTGTCATGGCAACGTAAATACGCAGATCTTATCAGCGTTAGCTTCAAATACCCCGCTTGTGAATTTTAAGGCTTTTACATGCCTTTAAAAAAGAGTTTAACTATTGGCTATATGAGACGTCTTAACGCCATTATGCCGAACAGTAGTTTCCCGGTAGCTTAATTGTGGTTACATTAAGTCATGTGACCAAGGAGAGTTTGTCTATAGCCCAACGTTAGCTTTTCAATTACGGTGATTGTATTGATGCTTAAAAAATCATAAAATATGTCTTCCTTTCTGAAGATTATATGTAAGTATCATCAAATTGTGTTTGCCAATAATCTTGTTTTTTTGCACTAATCCCAAATCTCGTCCAAATTAGAGCTTTATACTTCTTTCCTTTCACTTCAGACCTCCCCAAAACCTGACCTGATTACATTCATCAACAATAAAAAAGAGAGAAAAGAGATCTGAAAGGTCTTGAACAGTCGGATGTGAGGATAGTTAGACCCAATCTAAAATGCAGATGACCTAATCAGACCCATATAGAGTTAGAACAGCATCACTTGGAGCAGCATGACACTCTAAAGATTAATGAGCATCAGTACATGGTATTTTCCGGCACTTCACACTTTCCCTCTCTCTCCTTTGACAACAAAACAACGCATCACATGATCCCAGCTGATCTGATAAGACTGAATTGACCCAGTCTGACACAGGTCACAGGTCAGGCTTAAGTTGCCACACATGTAGTGAACCCATGAAGACCTCTCAAGTAGACAGAGGACTCAGAAGGAATGCACATGCCTCTCCTGTATACGTTTATGCAGTGTTGTATTGTTAAGTTAGTAAAACCTGCACATCACGGCTGAAGTTGTTCCTTTAAAAACGTCCAAATTCTAACAAGCTGCTGCAGGGAACGTTCAGGGCGGTAATGTGACACATTCTGAGGTACAACCAGCTAAAAGTGAAATGTAAAAAGAACAGAGCAGAACAGCAGGTCTCAGAGTTACACAAGTACTTGAAGTTGGTTTTCAAGCATGATGCAGCAAAACACACAATACCTTGACCAATTTAGATGGTTGCTGCAGTAAATGAACGTGCGAGTATGCTGACTCATCTTCTAAAAGTTGAACTCCTTAAGCTACAGATATTCAATGTTGCATGAACCTCGAGGAAGTGTTTATGAGGCCAGGACGACGTATTTAATGCTGACAGCCAGCATAAATGCACAGAAACTAACAAACTGTACAGAATAAATACCTAAAACATGATACAATATCCTAATGATGTGTCGTTACACAAGAGAGAAGCTAATTTTGTTTTAATTTTACACTGCCATCGTGTGTGTGTGTGTGTGTGTGTGTGTGTGTGTGTGTGTGTGTGTGTGTGTGTGTGTGTGTGTGTGTGTGTGTGTGTGTGTGTGTGTGTGTGTGTGTGTGTGTGTGTGTGTGTGTGTGTGTGTGTGTGTGATAAGAGGCAAATTATGGATGATAAGCTTACACTTTCCAATTTACCAGAAACTTTAATGTGACCTTTAAATGATGGTGGTTATTATTTTAATTTGTAAGGGTTACTTTTTTGAGTTCCTGTCAGTACGAACCCTAATAGAACAAGAACTTATGTTGGTGTTGTCTAAACCTTGGCAAGCCAAGCCGTTCTCACTCCCAACTCATCAAATACCGACGCTTGGTCAGGGCCTCTTGGCGTCTGATACTAACGCACCCTTCAGATTCAGTATGGGACTAACTCCATTGTTATATCCGCATTTCAAACTTTACCTTGGGTGAGATACTGAACCCCATATTGCTCCCCTAGGCTGTGCAATTGGTGTGTTTGAATTAGATCCTGAGGAGTAGGTTAGCACCTTGTACGCCAGCATATGTGAATGGGTGAATGTTGTTGAAACTGACACTAGAAGGGTACCTAAAGCGTCACAGTTAAAAGCCTCAGTATTTCAAGTTGGGAGTGAAAATTTGTTAGACAAAAGTCAGCTACACATTATCCAGTCTTTTTCTAAAGTTCCCCCCCAAATCATGGTTTAAGCTCCCTTGAAGAGAAGCTCTAGACTTCCCTTCAAGGGGAGCCACCCAGGCTGGACCCTCTGGTTCAACATCAAAACAACCCTGACCAACGTCTTCCAAAAGATCTGTAGTTAATCTTCTAGATTTCTTTTTTTCAAAGGTTCAAACCATTAATACAGTAAACAAATGTGGGTAACTCAAAACAAGACAACCGGCGGACAGTCTAAGACTTTAATTAGCTTTACTGGGCAAAACTCTAGTTCTGTGGACAGATGGCACGCTGTCTGACAGCCAGTTTGCTGTGTAAGGGACATCCTAAAATAAAAACCAGGCAGCTACCTCTGTTACTGCCAAGTGATGCCAATGCGGAAGTGTCTTAAAACTTGCATTCTCTTTACTGACCAGCAGGGAGCAAATCCTCCGGTTGTTAAAGAAGTCCGATTGTATGGAAGCCTATGTGAAAATGACTCTACTTCTCTCTTGATTTATTCCCTTAGTAAACATTGTAAACATGAGTTTATGGTCTCAATCTCTAGTTTCAAGTCTTCTACCATACAGCATGATGTTCATTTAGTAAAGTATGGTCCATTTAGAGTCAAATAGACCAGCAAGCGGAGAATGCATTAGGGTGGGCTTGCTGTGATTGACAGGTTGCCACCGCTATCAAAGCCGTTTACGTCACTCCTCTGCATTCTGAGTTTGGTAACTACCCTTCATCGGTTGCAAACAAAACAAAACATGCCGTAATCCAAGAACGAGACAGCAAATCGCCAAACTCAAAGCTTCATCACGTCAGTCCACAAACCAATGGGTGACGTCAGGTTGACCATGTCCATTGCTTATCAACAGTCTATACAACAAACAAAGTCTAACCATGTAGGACAATACTGGTCGAACATAGCTTGCTTTCCTACCTGATAACCCTCACTTTAAGGTGACTTTTTGCTTTAACACAAAGCTCCAAGCTGTGTCAAAACATCACAAGGTCATTGTCTTGATGTGAAGTTAACCACAACTCAGTCCACTGTCATGAAACTTGAGACACTTTCCAAGACTCTGTGCATCTCTGAGCGGTAAAGCCGTAGGCAGCAGCCACTGCACGCCGCTGATTGACAGCAGAGTGGATGAGAGTTGAGTGTCGGTGCAGCAGTAGGGGGTGTAAAGGGAGGGAGAAGCAGGGCGAGAGAGCGAGAGTTTCAAAGGTTTGTTATTGGTACCGCCCAAGGTCAGAGACCCTGTTATGCAGAGACTTTGAAGTCAGAGGGAGGGAGGGAGAGAGCCGAGAGGAGAAAGGTACAGTCTTGGTCTGAAATTAGTTAGAAATCCACGACTACCAACACCAACAGTGATTTGCAAGATAAAAAGGTGCCTTTAACAGACCAGCCGCTGTGTAATTGGTTGACTAAATGCTGTCAGTGCTCATTAAAATAATATACAATGCAAAGCACCTAAATGAACAAAAGTGCTTCTTTTATCCTCTCATTCCTGGTCAGATATAATCAGCAGCGATTAATAAAAAACAAGTAGGTAATTCATTTAAGCACAAGTGATAACATGGCTAACATGTTGTCCAACTAGGAAACCTATATGAGTCTTATCCTACACATCTTTCCGAAACACATTTGAAGAACAAAGGGTCATTCATCATTCATAAAAAACAAAAAACAAAAATCAAAATCAAAGAATAATCAGAGCACTCACTTAAGTACGTAGCACTAACAGAGTGATAGATATGTTTTAAATGTATAAACAATTCTCTAAAATCATTGACTGCCCCTTCCCGGCACTCCACTCTCCACCTCTCACTCACCTCGCCACCGTCTTGTTTTTTCCGGCAAGTCACCTCTCAAGGGATTTCTACTTCTATGTGGGATTCCTTCCATATTATTGTTAGACACTAATAATAACAATCTGAGCCTGTCATTTTGGAAAAACGCGTGTCGTGGACGTAACGTTACATTGACAGTTGCCGTTGCAGACCAGCAGCTGCAGTTCTGTCGCTCAATACTGGAACCAATTTCAAAAATTGTTGTCCCCATTAGTAACTCGAGCCAAAATCATGGGAAAAGAGGGTCCAGGTTGAAAAAATACCGAAGTTACCTTTAAGGATTGTAAAATACTAAAGTGGTGTGAAAACCATCTTGTCATTGTCTGTTGGCTCTCTAGACTTGCTAGCTATCTCAAGTCCTCTACTGTCTACTTACATCAGCTTTCTCCTCCCTCACCAACCACATTACATCTACGATAAGACAAAAACAAATAAAATATACATGAACACAATTAGGTTTCAGAGGTGCAAAAAGCTGGGATTTTGGCTAGAGTTTGGACACATTCCACAATGGGTCCATTGGAGCATAAAGATGTTTGGAACACTATCATACTACAGTTACTATTTTAGGAAGGTAATGTCTGGGTACTTGAAGAAACAACGTATGCTGCCATTATTCTGCAAGGACATTCTTTATGTATTATGTACTGATCCAACCATTGCTAAGCAAACAGCAATAACAATTACAACATGGTTATGCTTTTCATGTGTCGTGTTCATTTTGGGGGACTCTTTTCTAACAAGGAAATAGTCCATATCAAAACTGTCCACAATGGTTTGTACGCTTCCAAAGTAACCAGAACTTATCTTTTCAGTACAGGAAAGATAAGTTGCCATTGAGGTTTGTTATGTAGTTTTTCAATGTTTTCAACATAAAAAATGACATTTCATTCAGTTTCAGATACTTGGATGGTGTCAGAAAAATTTGGGTAGATACGCTAAAACCTTTCTTTTTCTGAATTTGGCTGAACTGACCCTTAAACCCTCTGATGACAGAAAACACTTTGCCATAATGAACAGATGTGAATAATTCCCTTTCTGTTTGTATTCAATTCATTCTTGGTCTGACCAGAAAAAAGATGTATAATGACTGAGGTAAGAGCTTGACTTATAATTCATTTCAGACTGGTACTGTTGAGTGTTCCTTTTCACAATCGTCCTCAGAAGACTTCTTCCTTCACAGGTAGATTTAAATAGTGGCTTTTAGAAAGATGTTGACATGAGCAGCTTGCCCCTGACTGCAAGAAGATTAAACTGAGTTGTGTTTTTTTTCACTGTCTACACGAACTTTGTCATGTCGTCTTTTGATAAACTGTGTTTGTATTGATTACCCTGCTAGGGGAGATTACATTCCTCAGCCTTGGTTAAGGGATGCGGTAATGATGCACAGCCATTAAGGTGTGATCTTATCTCCATGCTGACGCAATCATTCGCTATGTAACAGATTGGAGGAAAATGAAGCCTAATTCTGTGGCAGCTTTAAGGCTGCTGCTGCACAGCATTTTCAGTAAGAGTAAAGCTTGAAACAAAAATCAGACTGTGACATTGGTCTTCTTGCTTTCTTCTTTTAGCAGATGCATAACAAGCTGTACCCTCATTAAGATACTGCCTTTAGAGAGATACTTTCAAAAGATCAACACTGTTACATTTTTCCAACATGAGGCGGGACCATTAATATCAGACTCTTTTTCTGGGACTTGTACCCTGGCTTGGGGGGTGGTTAGAGGCTGAATAAATCAAAATAGGGGAACAAGACTGAAAATGGGAGAATGGGTCAGCATCCAACAAGAATATAACAACCCAGTCTGGTTGACTGTGTAAATAAAAACACACTCGGCAGACTTTCACAATGAAAGTCTCAAGTTATTTATCATCAGTGCAGCAGCTTCAGGCTATACACCTCAGCAACATCACAGATTAGAGCTCCGACTCTCTGGTTTACTAACTTCTGGAGGGATTTTCCCCGGGATGAAGATATCTCATGAATCTTTGGTGATATTTCTATTCCAGGCTGCTGGTTCCTCCTGTTTGGAATTGTGGTTTCTACTTATGTCCTTTTTGGGCTGGTAAAAAGCTTCTGTGGAGAAGTGTTTTTGAACCCTGTCCACGAAATGTCACGCACAATGCATAATATCATTAAATATGAAGAAAAACAAACCCCACGGCTGACCTTTGCAAAAATAAATATTGTTAAAAGTCATAAAAGTAGAATAAACCCATTACACATTGCCAATAGAGAGGTATAAATATGAATAAGTCTGAACAACCAGCAATATTGGAAGGTTATTCTGTGTGCAGGTTTGTGATGTAATGATTAGTATTTGCAAGGTGTAGTGAGCCCTTTCAAGATTTCCTAAAAATAAAAAAATCCTTAAATGACCACCCACCCGAGTTCAGACAACCCCAACTCTCCTGCCATTTCAGAGATGCTTTTATCTAAAGTACCATACGGTGCAACAATAGAATGGCTATATATGTTTTAATATGGATGACCCAAAAGGGAAGATAACCTCTAACTCTGCCAGTGTTTGCACTGCAAACGCACACACACATTTGAACTTCTATAGTCAACATTAAACATTGCCTAACTGAAAGACCCTGACCTATGACATGTTGTAGCCCATGCAGTTTACTCTGCTTAATTTTTCATTGTTGATGATGTTGAGGGGCATTATGCTGTCTAAACACTATTGAGCACTTTGCTGACTGATGTCTGTGCTTAAATCATTTTCTTGTTGTAATTATCTGACAATACAAATACAAATGAAAATACAATAAACAAACTATCTTACTAACAACATCTCTAACCTTTGTATGGGGACGTTTTCAAATCCTTCCCTCTCCAAACCTAACCCTTACAGCGAACCTTAAAGCCAAAAACAGATGTCCCTTAACATTCAAAATAGAAATAAGACCCATGTCCTAGCCTTCCGAAACACGTCCTTTGAGTGTGTGAATCATCCAAATGTTCTTGCTTTCCAAAAATGGCAATTAAATATATTCCGAGTGGTGAATACTTCCTCTTATTTTCTACAAATAAATTTTTGCTTTTGTTCACAAAAATATGTTCACTACACAATATATTATATTTATATAATAGGCTCTTACTTTCAAAAGAGAAAATATTTGCCAACATTTCCTTACTTTTCAAAAACACATTATTTAAGGAAAGTGCAGATTGCCCCAAACCCGTCTGACACTTTCTTTGACGAAGTAAGGACCCATCAAAATGTCCTCAAACACAAGGTCTAAAACTCACAGTCCCCACAAAGATAGAAGAACACGAGCGCATACACACACAACACAAAGTCAAGGAGTTTGTTTTCAATGCCTCAAGTGAATAGAGGTTGGCTCGAGGCTGATTCGTGTACAAACGCTCAACTAGGCCTGTCTCACTGACTTATTGGAAGGATAATGAATAGAGCACATCACCCCCCTTGAACCCTGCAGAGACTGAAATCTTCCCCACGTTAGACGGAATGCAAGTCTGAACCTTGTGATTTATGAATGCTTACATTCCGACATTAACGTTAAACAGCTGTTGAAACTCTTTTTACGGCTTGACAGCATAACGATAAATATACTCAAAAAAGCTAGAGAACCCTGAAGGAGCAGATCTAGCACTGCAAAAGTTGCAGACAAACTTTTTAACAAAAGTGTTCGGTTTACATCAAGGCACTGTCACACAATTGTAAGGCAGAGCTTACAGTCAGCAATAGATAATTAAATATATAATCAGAATATAGGAGCTGACAGCTGAGACAAACAACTGTTCTTGCTAACATCAAGGTAATTGATGAAGCTATAAGATGGTGCATACATCAGCTTTTCTCTGAATAAAATCTAACTTAAAAGCTCCAGTCCAAATATATTCAGCTCACAAACCACTGCTGTAAACAGGCCTATATCATATTCAAATGAGCTTATCAAGATGTAGCCTATTAAATTAGGTATATTTAATGGCTGGGGCGGCTGTGGCGTAGTGGAGAGCAAGGTAGTTCTCCAATCAGAGGATCGGTGGTTTGATACCCGGCTTCGGCAGTTGATGTGTCCTTGGGCAAGACGCTTAACCCCAAGTTGCTCCCGAAGGCTTTGCCATCGGTGTGGACTGGATGTTGCATGAATGTTAGTTAGAGTCTGATGGTGGCACCTTGCATGGTAGCCCTGTCATCACTGTGTGAATGGGTGAATGATATGCAATATACTACTGATTGTAAGTCGCTTTGGATTGTGAGTCGCTTTGGATAAAAGCGTCTGCTAAATGACTGTAATGTAATGTAATGTAGCTACATTGCATTACAAATGCTTACATCTTTTAGGGATTTAAGCATTTGATTGCACCACAATGATAGATAAGGAATGTATTTTAAAAAATCAAAAACTATAACTATATATCTATTCAAAGTAAATTATTTTTCTGACATGAGGCCAACCTGAGATTCTCACCTGTGTTGAACCAGGTTGTTTGGATGGACCTTCCAGATCGTAATGTTGGAATTAAGTAATTGTACTGTCAGGAAGCATCTATTTATAATGTACACATTGAAAAAATGCTTACACACAGTAGTTTGATTTGACCCAATCAAAAATGGCCATATGTGTCACGGGTGTGGTGTGGACCCAGAAGCAGAAGCAGTGCGGCAGGACACGGAGTAGAATGCAGCAGCTTTATTGAAAGCGGAACATACAGCAGACAAACAGGCAGGGTCAGACAAACAGGTAGGGTCAGACTCACGTTGTGAATTCCTATAAGGAAACGCCAAGCTGTCAGGGAAACAGGCAGGGGATCATGCAGACGGAAACCAGAGGAAGCGAAGGCTATACTTGTGGTCGGGGACAGAAAGCTAAGGCGGCTAACCGGGGCAAAGGCAAGGTAGGAATCTGGTGGTCGGGGACAGAAGGCTGAGTCGTTGACCGGGGCACAGGCAAGGCAGGGAAGTCCAGACAGGCAGAGTCGGCAACGGGAAATCAGTCCAAGGGAAATTGCTGGAAGGTCTGGCATGAATGCGGCGAACGATCTGGCAGCCATTGTGTGACTGACTGTGGTTTAAATACTGGAGGGAGTGCTGTGAGCTGGAAGTGGAACTGAGAGACAGAGTGACAGGCAGGTGAACAGCTAATGACAGGAGTGTATGGAAGTAAAACTGTGACAATATGAGATGTTTTTACAAGGAACTCATAATAACCTTTTCTTAACTCTGAGGACTTTTTTTCATTACAGGAAGCCACATATCAACCTCCCACACTTTGTATGCCTTCCTCGTCTCTAAGACTTCTATCTGTGGTACAAGAACATCATGCTATCCACCTTGGCTTTTAAAAATAAGAATAAAGAATTGGTACTGGTAGTAAACCCAATACTCTTGTTCTTATGAGGAAGACGGGGAGGTTTTGAAAACTGCCTCTTGACGGAGCTGCTACATTGGTCATTTCAAAAAAACAATCTTTTTTGTCATGTAGGTATTTTGAATCGAATATGGACAGTGAAATGTTACGTCTCAAATGTTCTGGTGAAGCAACAATGAAATTTAATAGCCTGAAAACAATTCAGAAATCATCAGGTATGATCAAAAGGTGACGGCTCAATAGTAGTATATAACTGTGATTTAGTCAAGTGGGGACAGATTCAGAGTAGTGTTGTGTGAGGCGTCACTCACTGTCAGGCATCGAGACGAAAATGGAATTTGTCAAGGTCCTGTTGTGGGTGACACTGACTGATGTGACAAAGTGTTCCTACAGCTAAACATGTCATAAACAAAGAACACGTGCACTGATTTCAGGCATATTCCACCTGTCCCTCAGAGCGGCATCAACAACAGACAGGGGAGACTTTCGACAAATATAAATATCTCACAACACTGAGCCTGGTTTTGTTGTGTTTTTCTCTATCTTCAAGACTTACCTAATATATGAAATATATCATCTTGGTTAAAAAAAATGTAATACTGCTTTTAATCATCATGCAGTGTGATGACAGATATTAAAACACTATGGTAGGAAAAAAGCTTTACAAATGCACGTGCTAGTAACGTAAATTATTTGCAATAAATGGACTAAAATATGCAATTTCTAAGGCAGACATTAACGTCAGTGTTCTACAAGGTTCACATAGAGCTGTTCTTTGATTTTACATCGCCCCAATTGACCAGGGGATGTAGAGCTGAGAGATATGAAATGTGTCCAACCTTACTTCTTATTTCCAAGCAGTTTATGGAAGTACAAAATATAACTTCTGCAGCATGTTAGAACAATGCTGTCTCCAGCAGAAAATACTTATTTGCAACTGCAACAATATTAAGTCTACAGCCATGCTAGCAGCTCTGTGAGGCTCCACTAAGGCACTGCAATGCTTTGAGATGAATGCTAACATCAGCATGCAAAAATAAGATAAATTGAATCTTTCTTAATCACGAAAGGATATTCTTGTGCCAGATATACTGACACCTCTGCAAAATACTAATATTGTGAATGATATTGACAGTTATATTGTCAATGGTTTTGGGTAATAATAAAAAGTTATATTGAACTTGATCTATTGAAAGTCAAATCACACATAATATTGGAATGTATTATTGCTGCCAACAGGTAAAGAAAATAACTAGCATGCTTACACTGACAGTGGTAACATGCTGCTGTTAAGTTGTTGTAAGAATTAAGATGTTATAATGTCTCTGTCTAAATATTCTGCTTACCCTCCCCCTACACTGACATTATTAGTCCAAATGTAGTGTATTCACAGTCATATTACTTCACCACATGCTTTGGAGCTTTTACAGGCGCAGGGTTGCCTCCCACATCACTTTTTCATTTAAAAAAACAGTCCATTTTGTATCGTTGCATCAAAGGGACCATTAGCTGTAAAAACTCTCTCTTACACATCTAACGTAACCACACTGATGCTGTGTAGATAGACTTAGCTTCAAAAGAATGCAACGATGAAATAAATCTGGTGGATCTGGACAACCATCGTTGTATCAACTGTGAATATCAATACATAAACAGAAATTCACTTATTTATGTGAGAGTAAAAAGGAACTTCTCAAAGTCGCCACTTGATCCAAAGTTCAGAAAGATTCTCATGTGTGAGTTTTTAGAAGTGTGAAACCGGCTTTACTTTCTCATTACTGTGTTTTGAGCCAGTCTGGTTGTCTTTTGGCCTCAATATTCTTCTTCTAAAAATCAGTTTTTGCCTGACTTCTGTGCCCAAAATAAACACTCAAACGTTACTTCGCAGTGGGAAAGAAGTTTATGTCTGACAGCACACACAGATTCTCATTAAGAGGGAACGAAATAGGATAAGAAATGAGAGGTAAGATTGGAGTTGAGGAAAAGTGTAGATGGAGTACAAAAAGTCTTGATTCAGAGGACTGGGGAGAAGACAGATAAGAGAAATGACATTTATTTACTTATTTTGCCGAGGGGCTCCACTGAGATTAAGAAGCCCTTTTCAAAAGAGAGCTGGCCAAGAAGCAGCAACAAGATAAGTCAGGCTGTGTGTCCACTGGGAACTCCCCCTTAAAGCGCTGCTTTCCTTTTATCATTGTTTACTGTGGACAGAGGAGTGTGACAGAGAGAGTGTTACAAAGTTTCACATCTGAGGACCAATTCCTCCCACCTTTTCTCCCAGAAGGGAAGAGGTCTTTTTTCCGCTTGATTGAGGAGGTAATGACGAATAAAGAAGCTCGGCACACCAGTGATGGGTTTAGAGCAGAGGAGTCCTGATGCACGGGTGTGGTTAAAGGCCACTGAACGGATCAGGACTCACAGTTAAGTGAGTCAAGTGAAGTAAAGAACAGAGAAAAACCAAGCAACTTGTGCGTAACAAGTTGAGTGGCCTTGGCCAGCTACGAAAACATGATTATCGTGATGGATACAATTCGTACAACCATCATCATGCTGTCATGCCCACACTGACAAAGCTGACGTTCTTAGTTTGAGGATGCTAACTAGCAAACTATTAAGCTTTAAATACTGCTGATGGGAATCACGTTTGTTTTGCAGGAACGCAAAGATTTCGGTAAAATATTTCAGTCTGGATCAAATAGGTGGACAAGTCCGCACCCACCAATTGAAGTAGCAAAACGACACAACAATTGTCGTTTTGCTTTTTGGGTGACAGCTGTAAGGCATGTAAACGCATCCCAGTGAAGATGCTACATTCTTGAAAAAGTGACTTATACATTTTGAGAGAGATGTTTCATAGCGGGCCAGATGGGAGGTGGATAGATCAAACAAAGGACTTGCAACCAGGAGACTGGTGCTTGAGACCACTGTCCCAAAGTGTTACCTCGGCCCTAACCATAGTTTTGTAGCCTAAACATAACCACAACCATTTCACGGTAATGATATGCGAAATGTAATGACAGGGGGAAATGTTGGTAATGTGCTCTTTGTAAGCCTTTCCATGAGATTGGGTTTGGTAGACGGACTGATCGCCCAATCATCCTTGCCTTAGTTGCAGCCACACCGCTAGCGTGGCTAATAATATTTGTCCAAGTATTAACTCATGAGGCATTCCACATGTTAAACTGGCTAAGCAGGAGACACTGTCAGCAGCCAAAACAAAAATCTTGCGAATTGACAAAACCAATGCGAGCCTGCGTCAGCCCAATCTCCTTGATACCTTATTTCACATATTCTTCATGAGCAGAGCAGAAGAAGCAGTGTGGACACAAGTGGCAGTCTTGGATGTTGCCGCTTACATGACATAACCAGTGCTGACTTCATGTTACAGCAGTTAGACTTATCCTCTCTGGTCAGACTTGATCATAACTGGCTGGTGGTAATTTCACACCCTGTAAACAGGGAAAGCAGACCGCAGCACTGAGCTCACCTGAAAACCTTTCCCTCCAACGAAACAAGAAGTGCATTTCTCACTTTGGATGTTTTTACACACACACAAATATATATATACAGTGGGTAAAATAAGTATTGAACACGTCACCATTTTTCTCAGTAAATATATTTCTAAAGGTGCTATTGACATGATATTTTCACCAGATGTCGGTAACAACCCAAGTAATCCATACATACAAAACCAAACAAATAAGTTCAGAAATTAAGTTATGTGTAATAAAATGGAATGACACAGGGAAAAAGTATTGAACACATGAAGAAAGGGAGGTGCAAAAAGGCATGGAAAGCAAGACACCAGCTGAAATCTATCAGTAATTAGAAAGCAATCCTGCCCCTTGTCAGTGCAAATTAATATCAGCTGGTTCAGTCCCAACTGATGGCCTATAAAAAGGTGTCTCATTACCAAGGTGTCACACAAGAAACATCTCATGATGGGTAAAAGAAAAGAGCTCTCTCAAGACCTTCGCAACCTTATAGTTGCAAAACATACTGATGGCATTGGTTACAGAAGGATTTCTAAACTTCTGAACACTGTTGGGGCCATAATCCAGAAGTGGATAGAACATCATTACACCATAAACCGGCCACGACCAGGTGCTCCTCGCAAGATTTCTGATAGAGGAGTGAAAATAATTATCAGAAGAGTTGTCCAAGAGCCAAGGACCACTTGTGGAGAGCTTCAGAAAGACCTGGAATTAGCAGGTACAATTGTTTCAAAGAAAACAATAAGTAATGCACTCAACTGCCGTGGCCTGTATGCACGCTCACCACGCACGACTCCATTGCTGAAGAAAAAGCATGTTGAAGCTCGTTTAAAGTCAGCATGATGACAGACTGTGGTCTCCGCTGTTGTACAGTCTGATGGCAGTGGGCACAAATGAGCGTCTGAAGCGCTCCGTCCTGCTCTTTGGTAGAATCAGCCGATGGCTGAAAGAGCTGCCCAGCTGCCACAGTTCCTCATGGACATCCCATAAACACCATACTAACAGTGAAGTTTGAAGGTGGGAACATCATGGTGTGGGGCTGTTTTTCAGCATACGGCACTGGCAAACTTCATATAATTGAAGGAAGGATGAATGGAAAAATGTACCGAGACATTCTTGATAAAAATCTGCTGCCATCTACCAGGATGATGAAGATGAAACGAGGGTGGACATTTCAGCAAGACAATGATCCCAAACACACAGCCAAGGAAACTCTCAATTGGTTTCAGAGAAAGAAAATAAAGCTGCTAGAATGGCCCAGCAAATCACCTGACTTGAATCCAATTGAAAATCTATGGAAAGAACTAAAGATCAGAGTTCATAGAAGAGGCCCACGGAACCTTCAAGAGTTGAAGACTGTTTATGTGGAAGAATGGGCCAAAATCACACCTGAGCAATGCATGCGACTAGTTTCTCCATACAGGAGGCGTCTTGAAGCTGTCATTACCAACAAAGGCTTTTTTACAAAGTATTAAATAAATTTCAGTAAGCGTGTTCAATACTTTTTCCCTGTGTCATTCTGTTTTATTACACAAAACGTAATTTCTGAACTTATTTGTTTGGTTTTCTTTGTATGTATGGATTACTTGGGTTGTTACCGACATCTGGTGAAAATTTCATGTCAATAGCACCTTTAGAAATATATTTACTGAGAAGAATGGTGACTTGTTCTCTACTTATTTTACCCGCTATGTATATATATATATATATATATATATATATATATATATATATATATAATAAATAATAGAGGTATTGTAATCATTTATAAAAAGGTGCGAACTGGCAGTCATGTTTGTTCAGTCCTAGGAGAAAAATGAAGTCAAACAATGGACCGATGGGATCTCCACATTCCTGAATGGACAGTGCATCTGTTCATCATCAATCAAGTTTCTTAATCAGACGTGCTACTGTCTGATTCCTATATTGGGGTACAGAACAAGATTCAACAAGCCAACGAGTGCAGTACCATTATACTAACATACTCAACCCCACTAAGCCACCATGAAAAGCATCTTAAACCACTAAAACAAACACACCAAACTGTCTTTATGAGGAAGATCTTAAGTATCAAACAAGACCTTTTATTATGGGGAGTATTATAATACTCTGTTGTTTTTTCAGTAAGAAGTTTTCCTCCTGTTTTACGCTGCCTTGCGCATGCTCGCTGTACATGAATGGTCATGTGATATGCATTATCAGGCACGATTAGCTCTAAAACGGTGAGTGTACGGTGATCTTTTTTTGCTTTTAAACCGCATTACAAAATGAAAATCTCCATATTACATATAAGTGTAGATGCAGCCTAAGTCCACAGCCCCAGGAGGCAGCAACATCTGGGCTAGGGTTCTGATGCGCCTCGCGAGCCACCTTTACCTTTCCAAGTCAGCCTTTCCAAGCCAGCCTGCATTTATTCACATGCTCTTTAATACTTTTCATTGGTTTAATATCTGTAAAAAACAACAGATGACCAATAGCATTGATTTATGAAAAAAAGACAAAATGATTGTGATTGTGATGAGTGATTCTAGGTGCGATTATATACGTGTTTTGACTGTGAACATCCGTAGTTGCAAAGTATAGAAGAAGGCTTGACTTTTTACATGCAAAAGAAGGGATGGAGGCAGCGGCAAAGCAAAAAGCAGAGCCAACAGAGGAACGGAGTTGGAGGTGGGCGTCCATCTACATAAGCTAATGATTAATAACTCAATTAGCTTCTGTTATCCAATTAACGAGTGCTAATGAAATCCTGCAGACAGGGCTGCATCTGCACTGACATGACACTGTTAAAGAGAAAATCCCCACGGGCATTTTTGCTCATTTCTCATCCGGACTGAAACACTCACTCACTCACTCACTCACTCTCACACACACACACACACACACACACACACACACACACACACACACACACACACACACACTGAACTTGTGATCTGTCTCTCTCTGTCTCACATGAACAAATTAACAGTTTTTTGGCATACACTTAAAACATGCTCCCTGTTCATTAGTGGCTGGTGGGGGGACAATTATCTAACATTAGAGAGACAGAGGGAGAAACTCATGGATAAATATTACCTGCAATCCAAATGAGCTGACCTCCTTCGTGGAATAATGAGAACTGCTCTCCCCACAAAGAAACAGATGTCCATTGGTGCATTACTAAAAGGAGAGTTATTATGATCATTAAAACCAATTAGTACTAATGTCCAGATGAGTAATTGGCAACTTCGTACACTTGAATAATGGCACAGAGGTGAGAGAAAAAGGACAAAGAGAGGAAAGCAGTTATGTTTGATGTAATGCATAACAAGGTGTCCTGATTTAAGAAAATTATTTCCAATGATAGAGAAAACAGAGAGGAAGAACATCGCTTTTCTTTAAGTCGTGCTGTTCCTCCACCCTGTCTATTTCTTTTCCCACATTTCAAAACCTATGATAGCAATTTTTTTTTTTTAATAATACAAGTTTGGCCCGCTACTGAATTTTATCACTACTACAATATTCCACTTTGTGTAGTCGGTTTGGTCCACCGACGTTACTTGGCCAAAATATGTTGGTGCCCGTATGTAGTTACTGAACATGTTTGACTAACTAACCCTAACCTTTTTGGGTGAAGGTAGTTCCTACTTAATCCCAAAGGTGTTGGATGTGGTGGGGTCAGGGCTCTGTTCAGGTTAGTCGAGTTCTTTCTCCACAAACTCGGAAAACTGTTTCTTTATGAGCCTGGCTTTAAAGGGAAAGGATGATGTCATATTAAAACAGGAAACTGTCAAACACAAACTGTTGACAGACTGTTGAAGTCAGTAGTCATGTTCCCATTCAATTGACAAACAGATCTTAAGCAAAATGTGACAAAAACAAACAAACATGCGAATTAGGCACTTTTCCATCAACTGGTTTGGAGTAAATAAACTAGGCTGCTTAGTTTGGTCAAAAGTTGGCGCAGTGGGCTACACTTTACGATTGGTTGTAAACTGCAAGTAAACAGAGTAGAAGAAGAGGTAGAGGTTGTGAACTTGAGACAAAGGTCGCCTTGGCCAATCTACGAGTGAAAAGTGGAGAGAGCTATACAGAAATTAGTTTCAACTGGGCAAGTTTTAAATGTTCTTTCATGTCAGCTAGTATTGGCTATATTTCATGCTGTCCTAAGACAAAGGCACTAAAAATATATATCCAAGAGTAAGCCAAGAGATGAAAAAGTCATGAAAGTTAAAAAGTTCGCTGTGTCAGAACTTATTCGGCAAAGGCGTTTCCATATCCAATCCACCACATCAACTCTATTTTAACAAAGTAAAAAAAAACACCTTTAAGCTAGCAGAAAAAACTATTTTGCGCAATTGAGGAAGTTTCAGCATATTTCGCCGTTCCGATTCAGCTATTCTAATGTGATCCTTAAAAATGTGTGAAAATGTTAATAAAACATGGCTAACGTTAAAAGAAAGTTAAAACAAAACCACGGCTTATGGGATTCTTATTTCATTGTTCTAGCCATTGGTTCTCATACGATAACATCGTGCTCACCAGAATAATTGCTGAGCTCTCAGGAGATAGATCCAACAGACAATTATTGTTTAGTTTTGAAATATCTTATCCAAACTTATTAACCTAAAACAGTAGCAACAAAAACAATACCCAAGTTGCAGTAAATCAACTATAAATCAAAAAACATGTTTCATGTTAAATAAATATGTTCATAGTTTTGCTATCCAAGCCACACTGCAGGTATCTATCTCTGTCAGCTGATGGTGTAAGACAGCAGTGACTCCTCCTTTCCCTTTGTTGATGTAAACATCCTGTGAGAGTGTCTGTAAAGGGCTTCACTGAAGCAAAGCTCATTATCCATTTAACATTTGCATAATATGTTCTATAACGAATTAAAAGCAGTGATAAATGTTGTTAGTAAAATGACTGTAGTCGTCTCTCGACTACCTGTAGGTCCTCCCCAACACAGATACAGGCTTCGCCAGGTAAGTTCAACAAAGGGATTTTATTTGATTCAAAATAAACACAAAATGTGGACTGTCATGCTCTCTGCTACGCTGCCCGGCTTCTCAAGCGCACTCGGTCCAGATTCCATGAATCGCCACCGCTCTGACGGCTTGCGTTCTCGTCTCTGTCCTCGTTCCGCTTGTGTGTCTGTTCCAACCCCAGAACTCCAGTCTTCTACTGCTTAACAAGATTTTGGGATAATTAGAAACACGTTACAGCTGTGTTGACTGAACTCACAATGGCACTGTTCCCGTGAACCATTCCCACACCTCTCTCCCCTGCAGCTGAGCACAGACCACGCCCACTGCCACACACCTTCACATATGTTTTGGGTACGCTCTGCGTTCGTCTTATTTCCAATAAAAGGAGGATTTTGGCAACCAGCACACAGCTTCAGGACCACAATGAAAAGTGTTCAAGCGTTTGCGCACAGTGGAAAAAACACAAACAATCTACCCTGCTCTTTAATTATGAACACACCTCCTTCATAGTTCTTTTTGCAAATCTGGCTAATACAAGTAGGCATTTCCATTTAACAATCTCTCCCGACAGCTTAAATATTTATTGTTGAGATGGCTAATCTAAAAATCCCTTACATCCATCTCCCCAGTCAGGCCCTCCTCCTGGAGGATCCTGAGACATTCCCAGGTCCTATGCAAAATTCCTTCAGCATGTTCTGGGTCTCCTCTCTGTTGGATGTACCTCCGCAGAGAGCCGTCCAGGAGGATCCCACATTAGTGGCCCAAACCGCCTCAATTGAAGCTTTCAACTCAGACCAGTAGCGTTTCTACTCTAAGCTCGGTTTGTGTGTCTGAACTCCTCCACCTTTCTATGGGTGACCCCAACCACTCTGCGAAGGAAGCTCATTTCACCTGCTTGAACTTGTGAGTTAATTCTTTCGATCATTACCCAAAGCTCATGCAACTGAGGGTAGTGATATAACTTGCCTTCAGGCTCAACTTCTGCTAACCATAACCACTACTGCTGTTGCTGCACAAATCCACCTTTGGATCTCATGCTTCATCTTCCATCAATCATGAACACGCCAAGATACTTGAAATATTTTACTTGGGACAGTGGATTACTCTCAACCCAAGGGGAGCAGTCTGTTTTCCCTCAGAAATCCATGGCCTTACTGACTTCAAACTTGGTTAGAAACCACCCCAGTGCACACTGGAGATCACGGCCTGATGAAGCGAGCAGTACCACATCATCTGCAAAGAGTAGAGCCGCAATTCTGAGGCCACCATACTCCAGCCACAGAGCTGCTAGGTGCCAGATAGAAAGTAATCACACAAGTCTCCAGACGTATTTAGTTCAAGGAGATGTTTTTTAGACTGCGTGGCACCCAGCACCGAGTTTGCATTGTGCATAAATTCATGTCAAAGGTTTGTGCAGCGGTTAATATATCCATTTGTGAGATATTTGACAGCAATCTGCTCTAATTATAGGGGAAGCAGTTGATATGTAGGCTACTGGACACACTTTATATCCAAGTGAGTACGCTGATACAAAACATATCCTGCTCGATGTACTTTAAAAAATGTTTGCATCATATTATTATTGAGATAAAAAAAAACTAGATTATAACAATGATTTTGAGCCAGAGTGTTGCTTGTGAAGATAATTGTTGCAAACCACACTCCACCTCAAGCTTCTATTCAGATGTTTTTAACATTTCGGGCCTGTTCAGAGAAAGCAAGTTAACTGTAAAATTCTGAGTTAGTTAATCCTAAGGGAAAACTCACTGCTTGCTCGCTGATTTCTTGAAACCAACCCTGAGTTTCTCTCTGTCTCCTCCTTTTTACAGAGACTGACACGCTCTGTTGTATCCTCATTGATTCAGTCCATATCAAAGTGCTTATTAAGTGCATTCATTAAAAGAGGTTTACTGCTTGTCAGATTATAAATGCGGTTTTGAAAATTGATTTTTTTTGTTAGTTACTGCTTGTATGTGTTATCGGTAATTTCTTTGAACAGCAATTTTTTGCACTCATGATCAAATATACACAATAACCAAGTCATCCTTTTCTCATAATACAATCTTTGCATGTCTTTCTTTTTGCAAGTGGAAGTTCTTTTTGATATAAATATATAATGCTCTGACTCTGTGCACACAGTTGATGTCAGCTGTCACTGATGGAACATAATTCCTATATTCCTTATATGTTAATATTTCTGAGTTAGCAGGGTGGTGGTGCAGTTGCAGAATTTAAGTGAGTTTAAAAGTGAGTTTTTTAAATAGGATGCGTTTAGTCTGTTTAAACAGCCTTTACATTTCTGATCAAATTTTACTTCATTTGTTGAAGTTACACAAATAAAGCCACTGAACACTATTTAATCCAAGTAAATAGTTATGTATCCACTGTATTTTAACCTTGATTTTTTTTTCAAAAGCATATCACCAAACATTACTGGATCTGATTGTAAACTTACAATCATGTCTCTATGTCTTCTATAGGTATATTTTATTTTTCATCTCCAGTTGCTTGTGCGTGTGTTTTGTCCCCATCAGATCAACACTAAACAAATATATTTGAAATGTGGGGTTTATGTAGTCTACAGTCTAATACACAATTAGATACCACTACTTTAATATCCATCAAGGATGTAAAGGAATGGTTGGAAATGATGAAATAATGGACAATACCAGAACCTGCTCTGACACAGGCTCTTTCTTAAAGATACCGGTACACAGTTCATATAAACATTATATGTCCACTGGATTATAATAGAGGCTCTGCCTCTAATAGGCTACTTGCACAAGCACTTCCTGATTCGCCGTAATACAGCTCATCAGCTTCCGGTTCCAAGATGGCAACGTTCTACACCCGGTGTTTACAGGAGCTGCCGGCAATAAATATCACAGATGTGCATCGTTTATGTCGGGAAACAAAAACTCCGACGAGCAAATTGGAGAAGGGGTTTAGGTTGTATGCTGCGACCTACATTCACAGCTACGAAGGTAAGAAAACTACTTCTAACAGACGCTAGCTAGTAGCTACTGTCAAAGGCTAGTCTGTCAGTTAACTGTCACTTTCTAACGTGTATTACGATGCAGTAACAGCAAATTCTAACAAGATTTCTTAACCAGTGTTTTATATCAGCCTTGATGTTTTTGCCTGTTGTGTTGAGTAATATTTGTTTAATTTATAGCCACAGTTTTGCGTATACAAAAGTAACGTTATGTAGCTACCTAACCTTACTTTCCATGTAGTTACTTGTTATAGATAGTGATGATGCGTATCCAGTACAATTGAAGCTCAATGAATTTGTATGTTATTTCATTCAGTGTCCAATAAAGACAAGCTGACAGGGCAGGTCAGCGTGAGAGCCTTGTGCTACAGGTCGATGAGGAAGAGCGAGGCACCACACAGTTTGAGTGTAGGCAGGATGCTGTGTTCATCCCTGTTCAGTGGAGTTTGTTCGGTTGAGCAGTAGCTAAGTGTAGTCCTCAAGGGCCACCAACTTGAATGTTTTTCATGCCTCCCTTTTTTCCGAACACAATTTAATTTAGTCAAGGTAATGAGTACAAGACTACAACTTTTCAATATTCAAGATATTTATTGTCGTTTGCAAAGCGCCTTGGGGTTGCGACCGTATATTGGTTCCACTCAAAAAGGGTTGGTACGGCATCTTTTGCAAGTCTCCTTCGACCCTGAGGAGTAGTTGGCTCAATCAAATTGTCGGGACTAAAGTGTCTGCTACAGACCTTGGAGTGAGTGGTGATGACATATGCATCCCGGCGTATGTTCACAATCCATCGACTCCTCACGTCAGTTTGGCTCGGAAAGCCATGAAAACTTAATACCCCGTTGAATTTTGCTGACGCTGTACAGTGGGGGACACAGCAGTGCTCGGCGTAGGTTGTCTCCTGCCTCTGAAAATGTCCAGTTTTTAGAGGTTTGCGGTCTTGATCCATGTTTACTGTACCAAAGTCAGCAGGCTAGCGCGATAAACACACAGACCGGAAGCAACCGAGCTGTATTATTTGAAACAGGAAGTACGTCACACAGCTTAGTGCATACACCCTATTAACCTGTTGGCATGTTGAATTGTGGTATCGTGCTCCATTGATGATGCTTTCTTCCATTTAACTCCCTCAAGCTTAAATGTGAACAAACTCAGTTGACTGAACAAACTCTGAGCAGCTGTTCTTAATCCAGAAACTCAGAGTTTCCTGTCTCAGGATAAATCAACTCAGAGTTGAGGGTTAAGCTCAGGGTTTTTTCAAACTGCCTTCTGAAACAGGACATGAAACAAATACTGCTCTTATTATTTCAATGGTGCAGTGGATGAGGACCTTTCTCCATCCAAACCCTGATTCTGAATTAACAGGTTATGCCATGGCAGCCTCATCCACCGGCCTATGGCATTGTAAACTTCTTCTTTTTCTTCTTTAGTTGAATTTGTGGCAGACTAGATGCAGCAACGGCGTTTGCTGCCCTCCACAGATCATTTGTAGACCTTCATTGTGATTTATATCTGTATGTAGAGTATGATAGAGAGAAGTCATTACTGATTCAGTTGTTTAACAATTTCCCACGGTGAGAATCGACTTTACTGAATGATCTGTAACTTACATTTCTGACAGCTCTGCTCGCATGATGCTTCTCTCCCTGTGATAGTTGGTACATTCCATCAAGGTGTGCTTCACAGTGTCCACCACCCCACAGCTGCATTTTCCATCTGTGTGCTTACCGAACATTGGCAGCCCATGACTCAGTCCACAGTGACCCAGTCCCAGTCCCCTGTAATCCCATGTGAGCTGGGACTCAAAGGAACCCAACAGAGCTCCCTAACTTAGATACTCAATTCAACACAGTCAAAATGTCTGTTATTAGTCTGGTCTGGTCCCACTTTTCTCACCCGTCAGTGTCATTAGTGCCGCAGTAGAGTCTGAGCATATAATTATCTATTCTGGTCTAATTTCCTCCACCCACCCAAGTGCCCACATGATTGCCACAAGCTCTGCAGTGAAGACTGACACATGATTTTTGTATCCGCTTTCCATCCTGTATCTGCAATTTTGGGATGCATACTCCTATTCCAGCTTTTTCACCGTTCAGATTCTTAGAACCATCTGCCCATCTCTCTTTAAGATGATCCCTAACTAAAGTCACTGGATCTCCTCCACCCTTCTTCTTGATACGGCCTAATGTAGAAAGGTCTACATCAGGTTCTGGCAGCAGCCATGGTGGAACAGGTGGCCAGCACACTGCCGGGGCCATCGACAAATCTGTCACTCCCACTCCCCCTGCTCTCTTGCTTTTTACCAGGTTTTTTTACCAGTTTTTACCAGTTTCAATCTCCTTATTTATCCATCCCTTCCCTGAGGTTCCAAGCGCTCTTCCAACAAACACTTAAGCAGGTGTTAAGAACCTTTAACTCTGCAACCTAGACCAGTACGTTTGAGACAATTTGCTCTTTCTCAGCCCTGTTTTTTTCCCCCTCTTACAGTTAAAAGAGCATTAATCGGTGTTGTTCAAAAAGCCTCACCACATATTCTAAGTGCTGACTTGAGTGAATTACTTTCTCACACTCCACCCTCCATGTCATTCTCTCCTAAAGCCAGACTCCCAGGAATTGTAATGTTTTAACTGGTTCAATGGGTTAGTTAGATATTCTGAGGTCCTGCTGTGATTCTCTCTTTTAGAGACCACATGCTTGGCTGATAATTTCACTACTTTATCTAATGCCTGCCGCAGTTTCCTATGAATATGGTCTAAATTACGGTCCCTTTCCACATCCCAATCATAAGCAAATAAACGTCCATAGTGGATCGTCCAAACCTCTGGTAGGGGACAAAATATCCCTGTTTCTCAAGCATTCTCAAGCATTCTCAAGCATTCTCAACCATACGTTCCATTATCTTACTTATAACACTGCTGCAAGTGCAATTGGGAGGTAAGAACCAGGTTCTAAAGGGATAACTATTGAGTGTTTCCACTCTTTTGGCAAATGTCCTTGTTCCCATATCGTATTAATCAATGCTAATATCTCCTCCGACACAAATTCATCCAGTTGCTGGGATATCTGGTACCCTAAATGGGTACCAGCCATTTTCCCTTTCTGAATGGCTTGTATACGTTCTTGCAAAGAAAATATTGACTACGTTGGTATTGTCATTATTATGCTCTAGTTAGAAATTATTGTTCCCTAACTTATCATCCCTCATCTTTTTTCTTGCTGAGTTTATAGTCTCTGGGCTGTGCACGTTTGAAATGGTTTACCTAACCTGTCTGCCTAAACTTTGATATCAACTGCTTCCTCTCCATCAGACTGTGAAACTGGCACTGTAAATACCCCCTGCCATTCGGCGGATCAAAGCCCATAGATTCCTAACCTCTAGTTTTGGTCCTAAAGTACTTTTTTTCTTTCTTTGCATCTCTTCGCTTCCTTTTTAACCCTCCTGGTCTTTGCCCTGAGTTTCTTATACTCAACTGAATGGTTTCCCACTGGATTATTCCTAAACCGCCTGAATGACTTATTTCGAGCACCAAGACAGAACCGTTCCATCAATCCACATCCTCACTGCTTACATCTCCAACCCCTGCCTGAGTTTTCTCTTTGAATTTGTCCCACCTTGCCCATCGGTAATTCAATCCCTTGACCAGCTATCCTGCACTTTGACAGGCGTTCTACCAAATGTGTTTAGTATTGGAACAGGATCACTTCCCATTGTGAATCAGTCCATCATATCCCATTCACCACACTAGAGCAAACTCAGCTGATACAAAAGTTCAATCAATGCATGATTTGGCTGCCTGACTGACTAGGAACCATATATACAGCGGGTAAAATAAGTATTGAACACATCACCATTTTTCTCAGTAAATATATTTCTAAAGGTGCTATTGACATGACATTTTCACCAGATGACGGTGACAACCCAAGTAATCCATGCATACAACCAAACAAATAAGTTCAGAAATTAAGTTATGTGTAATAAAATGGAATGACACAGGGAAAAAGTATTGAACAAATGAAGAAAGGGAGGTGCAAAAAGGCATGGAAAGCCAAGACACCAGCTGAAATCTATCAGTAATTAGAAAGCAATCCTACCCCTTGTCAGTGCAAATTAATATCGGCCTGTATGCACGCTCACCACACAAGACTCCATTGCTGAAGAAAAAGCATGTTGAAGCTCGTTTAAAGTGCCTGTGAAATACTGGGAGAATATAGTCTGGTCAGATGAGACCAACATTGAACTCTTTGGATGCCATAATACACACCATGTTTGGAGGCCAAATGGCACTGCACATCACCCCAAAAACACCATACCAACAGTGAAGTTTGGAGGTGGGAACATCATGGTGTGGGGCTGTTTTTCAGCATACGGCACTGGCAAACTTCATATAATTGAAGGAAGGATGAATCGAGGGTGGACATTTCCGCAAGACAATGATCCCAAACACACAGCCAAGGAAACTCTCAATTGGTTTCAGAGAAAGAAAATAAAGCTGCTAGAATGGTCAGCCAATCACCTGACTTGAATCCAATAGAAAATCTATGGAAAGAACTAAAGATCAGAGTTTATAGAAGAGGCCCACGGAACCTTCAAGAGTTGAAGACTGTGTGGAAGAATGGGCCAAAATCACACCTGAGCAATGCATGCTCAATGACTATGTTCAATTGGATTTCTGATGCTCATCCTATAAATTATAATTTGTTTCAGGAATTTACAAAATGTTCCTCTCTCCCCTTGTTTTCTCTGTGTAATAGGGGCAGATTATTTTTGTAATTTAATTTGAATCTAATCAAATCTTGTTTGAAGACACACACATCACAAATATACGGAGGAAATGGGCCGCATTTGTTGGCTGTTAGATTTTTTTGGTCACTGGCCACTGTAGATGTGGCTGGTGCATTATAAGCCTTATCTATGGAAACATCCCTTTTGAACGGTATCCTGTTTTATTTTCACACATTGAAAGCCTGTAATCTTTTAGTACTACTGGGTTCATATGGATGATGCTGTCCCTAGTTAGATGTCCCAACGGGAAGGTCAGGGTTAGGCCAGTCCTTCTGTCTCTGTCTCTCTCATCATTTGCTGCCCTCCACATGGTCTTCGGTACGTATATTGCCATCTCTCTTCCTGACTCATATAACATCCTTTGGCTCAAGCTTTTGTTATTACACTTTAGTTCTGTGAAACCATGCACAGTGTCTTCCCATGTCCCTTTGGATCTGTGTTCTTTTGACAAGTTTACATAAGCTTCTCAACCTATTCTGCAGACTCGTGAGTACATAAATCTACAGAAAACATGTAATTTGTATTTCTTTTTTCCACCCGCTGATAACACATATGCAACAGCAAAGGACACCTCTTCTGTACTTACAAAGCATCTTCAACAGTTCTCCTAAAACTCTGGACTGTAGCCCGTTGTGTTAGTTGTGGGACTGATATATTGATTTTCTATAGATGCAACCACTCCCTTTGTGATGGGGCCCATGCTAATCAGGGACGGGTCCCTGCTGGGACCTTGCCAGACTTTGATCTTCCTTATAGTTAGCACTTTATGGGCCATTGGCGTGTCATCCAGAGGTCTCCCTGCCCCCTCTGAGTGTAAGACACTGTTTTGTCACAGAAACGACGTGGAATGTGAGAATTTGTTTCAAGCATCATCTGTATACAGAAAAAAAACTTTAACTCATGACTTCAAAGTCATCAGCAGTGGAGGAAGTATTCAGATATTTTACTACTAAAAGAAGGCCTAGCAATACTGCAGTGTGAAAATACTCCGATTCCGATTGCAGGACTTTTACTTAACAAAGTATTGGCATCAAAATATATTAAAAGTATCAAAAGTAAAAGTATGTACAAGGTTCATTTTAGAATCATATGACGTTTTTGAATTATAATATAATGTGTTCATCCCTTTTGTGTCGCAGCTAGTAAATGTAAAGATAATTAACTACTTTATACTGTATACTGCTGGGTAGCTTAACCTCAAATAATATATTATGATAAAAAAGATAAATAAATAAGTATATAGTAACTAAAGCCTCAAAATATATATATTCATATTATAATATCTATAAAATAAGTAATTGTTCTGGTGCTCAAGCAACTATTGTAAGAAACATACAAGGCAACCATGGCCTAAACAAAGAAACATGATTCTTAAGTATGCAGCAGTTGGTTTAAGTGTTTTTGTGAAGAAAGCACATGTGTGTCCACAGCTAAAGCAGCAGTGGGCAGCTGCTTTCAGTCCTGATAAACTCACTGTACTGTACAGTACCGGCCCAACAGCAAAGACAGAACGAGAAAAATTAGCAGCTAGCTGGACAAGTGCACCAAGTGCAACGTTTAATCGCTAAAAAGCAAGATAGTTGACAGAATTTGTTTTTAATCCATAAAAATACAATATTTTATTTCACTATCATTTGAATTGTGTTTTTATGAAGAATAAAATCCCTATAGATGACTATAACAAAGTAAAAAACAAAAAGACAATGATTTTTTAATGGTTTATTTGCAGCCTTTTAGAGCAGCTGCTATAATCAAACAACAAAGGAATCCGCCAATATGAATCATCAATGATCAGCATTAGTATCTGTGGCAAAAAAAACTTATAAGGGATCTCTAAAAGTTATATTTGCTCCCCTTTTTTCTTTTGTGCTAATCCGATCTGTTATCCGATTCGTGACTTTGATCCCTGATACAATCCGAACCGTGACCTTTATGATCTGTTGCACCAGTCTTAAGTAACTCAAGTTAACGTTGACCAGGCTGTTTTCCTAAACCTAACTAAGAAGTTTTTTTGCCTTTGTTGGTTTTGTTGTCTATGAGACAATAGGGATGTAACGAGAGTATATTAAAACGCCGTCCCTGACATGTCCAAAACACCTTTTAAGAGCTCAACTTAGAGCTCTGACCAAGCTGTAGTGTTTGATGCATTGGGATGAGAATATGTTGGACTGTTACACAGAGAGCTGTGTTGTGTCCACACCACAAACCCACATGCGACAGCCTGCTGCTCGGTCACTTTGGAAGATACCCACGTGGTTTGCATAAGTCAGACTGCTGAAGCCTCATATGTGGAGAAACATTACCATGGGACTGCTTTGTAGCCAGTATGAAAGATAAGAGGTAGATTTAGGCAATGCAACCCCTTGGTTCGGTTTAGGAAACAATTGTGATTGAAGATAGCTTCACTGATGAACGACTCACATGACTAGTGGATCAGGTGATAATACTAACATGACTAAATGTATGACAAAAAAAAGGGGCCACGAACAGCGGTATCCTGATTGAAAGTCCTGCGTTTGGCCTGACCACCCAAAAAAGACTCTCATGCACCTCATGGGAGTTAGTTAAAAGCCCGGTATGTCGCATGAAGACACTAAAGGGGGTCTCTGTGTGCTGACAAAGAAATTGTATTTGACAAGCTGGGTGTGAGAACTGGTTATTTTGATGGGCATTTTCCAACATCTTACAGGTGAATTGATTCCCTGAATCATTCAGAACATTTTTGGCAGATTATCTGATATTGAAGCAATTGGTGGTTGCACCTTAAGTATGTTTATATGTTATTTATCCATCCATCCATCTTCCATATGTGGATGTTTTATGGTGGCTCTTCTTCTCCAACCTTTATCATCTACAGCGCTCTATTCCCTCTCTCTCCCTCCACTCCACGAAGCAATAAAAGAGACTGAGAGCGTGGGCGTCGATGCTTCATGTTGCAGCTCGGCTGACAGGCGGGAGAGAGAGGAAGGAGAGGAGGACGGAGGGAGACAGAAGGAGAGGTGACGAGATGGCGGGGGGGGGAGAGAGAGAGAGATTTTGTGTCTGCAGCTGCTCAGCTGACAGAGAGGGTGGAGAACAGAACAGAATGTGCTCTGTGTGTGTGTTTCCATATGTGTTTTGCAGCTTGTGTGCTCCGTGCCCGCTGCAATACATGTGCATGAGCCTCTGAATGTATTTGCACGGCTGTATGTGAAGAAAGAAGGAGCCACGCAGTGACATGAGGAGCTTTTGTTTTGGTAGTGAGATGGAGGTAACATTGACCTAAATACTGAAAGCATGTTTCACTCAGAGGAAATGAGGCTCGTGAGCTCAATGATCTGCAGCAACAGCAGCACAGCTACTTAGCTAACTAGGAGAGATTTAATGACTCGAGATAACACTACTAGACAATGCAATCATTTATAGATAATACTTTTATATGGTTTAAAACAATGATATGTTCTGTCACATGAACACATTTGTCTCGAAGAGTTAATCTATAATGAGCTCAGGCTGGCCTCATCCAGAAATGTCCTTGTAATAGATGTTCTGTTAGCTCTTAGTTTTAAAAAAAATATGTATAAAAGTAGTGATTTAGTGATTTATTATTTCTATAAGTATATGAAGTTTATATAATTGCCAAGTCCCTCTCTTTTCTCCTCGTGTGAACAATAAAAATGTTTCCTCGATCACTAACCCAGCATATATATATATATATATATATATATATATATATATATATATAAACACACAGTAAACAGTTTGTTAACTGATTATATTAACTGAAGAAGCCAATTGTAAAAAGAGAAATGTGTCAAGTTAAATTAGCACAAAATAATGTCTCTGGTTCAAATGCCAGGATGTTATTAGTATCCTGTCTCCGCTACCGCAAGGATACCTTTTAGCAAGGCACTTAATCTTCATCATCACCCTATTCTACTAACCTCTGCTGTGGCTATGTGTTGTTGAATGTGTGGAGAGGTGTGAAGGTGAAGCTGCGCTGCACACTCAGCAAAAAACCCTTCCAGTGATAAATGAAGATCAGAAAATGGAACAGACAAAAGAGTTGAGCAGGTGCTGTTTCATTGACCAGTTCTGCCATTTTGCATAGTATTCATGATGTGATACCAAACCTGGAAGGTTCCTGGGAAACTGTCACGGCTCAGAGAAACAACAGGCTTGGACCCACTTGCATGACTCACAGGCAGACCGGTTTAAAGTCTGCTTTACTTGGTTCATGTTTGGAACCAGGTTGGCAGTCGGAACAGATAATCTACTCCAAAAGCGGGCAAGCACAGAATTAATTCTATTTTTTTAGAATCATCAACGAGGCGAGACTATAAATATAAAACTTATTTTTGCAAAAGAAAAAGAAAAAAGGTTTTCTCTCCGCCCTGTCAGAGGTTGCTCTTTCACTTTCCTCTTCTCTCACCATGTCTGCTGCTGTGTAGACAGTATCATTTATTTTACAATGATGATTTGTGTTGTTATAAATGAACAAACCATCCATTACCAGGGAAATACAACCCTCTTTACACAGCAGGGTCTGTGAGCGTGACTGGACAGCTGGCTAGCTAGTTACCCCGGCAGGCACTAGCTCTCTGTCACAACAGTTTGTGGAGCTTCTCAACTCCGAAAACGTTTAAGAAAATAATCAGTTCTACGCACTTGATTTCTCGACTCAAGAAAATCTCAGAAGTGACTTTAGTGATGAAATATCATGTATAAGTTTAAAAGGCTCGCAGTTTTTGGCCATGGCAGTTATGACCATAGACCCGACCATTACAACACTTTGCATTGTGGGATACAAAGAGGATGACCGTCAGATGCATACTGGAGCATTTTTTTCTGAATCAGTACATCATCGGGGTATCATCCATACTGCATATTTTGTTTTTGTTCTGTATACTACATGCTACATTTCAAGTAATGCTAGTACAGTATGCAGTTTCCAATACAGCCCAGATCTAAGGGATCTGGTGGACATATAGAGAAAAAGTCATTTTGGGGGCCGGGGAACATGAAATGTGGCTGAAAGGAGGGATAAATGGCCAAGAAGTGCACAACTGAGGCAGAAGACAGTCTTCTTCATTTCACTGACTGATTAAGATAGCAGTACCATGAAGGGGAGTCCACTGAGATTCACAGGAAATGATGCACGCTTGTACTTTAACTTCCCTAATTGTACCTCATTGATCAAAGCCTCTCTGTTAACTTAACGCTCACTACAGCTGTGTCAGAGCTGTATCAAGCTGCTGCTTATGCGAAATGAACATCTGCTGCTCCTGCTGCTTCACATTGAAAGTGATAAACCAACAAACAATATAATCACTTTTATTCTGAAGCAGTGACAGGATATGCGATGCATTTGCAGCTACAAAACAACACAACAGTCATTTCTGATGCTTTACTGACTCAATTATTGACTTAATGGTTAAAACATTATAAATCCTCTCAGGTCAGGGCATGTTTTGGAGTGATTCAGGACTCACAACTGCAGATACCACCAGGAACCACAGGGGTCACCAAATCAACCAGGAATGAATTATGAATTAGGTATCAAGTATTCCAGTTTCACTAACGTGGCAAAGTGAAATGTATTTGCATGCCCTGGTGAATTATAGCACCACCTCACTCAAAAGCTTGAGGACGTAGAGACAACTGGTTCTCTCATTCATTAACCGGACAGCAAGGTAACACGAACAGAACGCATTTGTGTGCAATCCTGTCGCACAACTCGTTAGTGTTAAATATAAGTTTGATGCTGTGACACACACCTTTATTCTGGACATTGCAACTCTCTCTCACTTAGAGGTCTGCACGGTAAAAGACTCTACACAGGATGCCCCACACCAATTAAAACAGATGGTGATTCCCTTGAAATTAATTTAATTCAGTCGAAAATGTAGCTGTAACAAATCTTACTACTGTTACTACTACTGTTACCAAGCAACAAGACAGAGATAGAGCATCGATGCATTCAAGAGAATTAGTATTTCACAAAGGGAGAATAATGCTCGGAGAGGCAGCGACCCGGAGCAGCAGCACTGACTCTCTCACTGACCTCAGGACTCAAAGAATTCCCTTCAAATGATTATTTTAATAAATAACAATACATTATACATTTGTATTAGATGCACTTCCAATGCAAAGTAAACAAATGCTGCAGGGTGCGACCATAATGAAACCAAACATAGGGAAATAGACTGAGGCCTAATGGTGTTTGCTTTTTGTGTGTGTGTGTGTGTGTGTGTGTGTGTGTGTGTGTGTGTGTGTGTGTGTGTGTGTGTGTGTGTGTGTGTGTGTGTGTGTGTGTGTGTGTGTGTGTGTGTGTGTGTGTGTGTGTGTGTGTGTGTGTGTGTGTGTGTGTTGTACACCAATCTTTGTGAAGACCAATGAGTTTAGACCTTCACAGTGAGGACATTTTTGGCCAGTCCTCACTTTGGGACAGACCATTAAAAGACTATTTAAAGGTTCAAAATTGGTTTTAAGGTTCAGGTTAGAAATAGTTTAGGGTTAGGGTTAGACCGTTTATCCTAGTCAAAAGTTGTAAAAACTGTCACTACGGTCAGAGTTTCATCTTTACGAAGGTCTTTGAACATATCACCTGTGAGGAACACTTTTGTCTAAACCGAGACTTATATATTGCATTGAAAAAAATCAAGGCCTGAAACTGCTGGGATTTAGAGGGTTAAGGGACTAGAGATTGCATCATGTCAACGAGTGTCCTCGCAAAGAAGTAAAAGGTTGTGTGTGTGTGTGTGTGTGTGTGTGTGTGTGTGTGACTGCAGTTCCCCAACAGAGGTCCGCCCTTCTATAAAACCCACTTTATGTGCAGATTTATAAGAGCCCATCATTTTTTTTTTTATGAGAAACATAATTTCCCGAAGAGCTAACAGACCCCATCGGAGCCAGCAGCAGTGTGTCTGCATGTGTGTGGGTTTAAATGTAGATACCTCATTCATTATTTACATTATACATACTGAAGAGCTGTCCCTACATAATACTGATCCCCATGTATAACCAGTTCTTACAGCTTATACTTGGTTTATACAGATACTCTTTATTCGTAAATTTGCCCTTAACTTATGTCCAACCCAGTTGCCAAAATAATGAATGAAAAACAAACGTAATCCTGAAGCAGACCAGGTTGATTACATCCAGAACATTTCCATGATCCCCTTCATACTTAACCCGATTTTCCTCATTGCTGTTTTGTTCTAAGCAGGACTTCCACCGCAGTGAAAAACATTATTAGATGATGTCATATATCAAGTCAGATCAATATACCCTGAGTTAGATCACGGCATAGTGACATCACAAGTCCCAAAAAGGGCCATGCCAGTGTCCATTTAAAAGTCTCTGAAAAAAGGAACTGAGCTATCCAGTAACTCCAATTTTAAACAACTTTATAACATATGACACGTGCTGCTTCATGCCTCCATTACATAATACAACTTTGGACTCATCCCCTCTTGACAACATTTGTATAGCGTAGTTGATGGAAACAGACTGATTTGACTTTTGCCTGGCCATTTCTTTGTAAATTCAACAACATTTGGAAGAAAACAGAACTTGTGGACCGCTGCTGAAACAGTTGATGAAGCAGTTTATTTTCAAGACAGGAACAGACACAAACACATCAATAAAAAATTGGTGACGGTTGGTGTTATTAGAGAAAAAGAATCTCTGGCATCACATCAACAGCCAGCAGACTTGCTGGCCACAGAAGAAACACATCCTTGTCTCCAGGAGGGCATTAAATTAGTGTGTCAGTGATGACGGAGATTAACATATACACATCCAGAGGTGCCCACTCCGTTTTCCCTCATCCTAATGGGAGCTGATGTGGAGGTGGGTGGTTCTGGTGCCAGGACTTTTCCATTGAGCCCTCTGGAGGTGTTAAGTTGTGGGCTTAATTCAACTTTATATCCTACAACCCACCCACCTTTTAATCTGAAATCCTAGATATGGCTCTGCATAGTCACTTCTTCTTTATGTGAACCTGACACTGAAGCAAAGAACCATGTACGACTTCTCCCACAGTGATTTGCTCACTTGGTTTGGAGACAAAAAAAAATATTTGTGTTGCATCATTCCCACTTTCCTCTCATGATGCCAAATCTCATACTTGGCATGTTCGACAATTTTTGTAAGTTTCTAAAGCAGACAAAAACACATTGTATGCAACGATTGGACAGATGCAAAGATGTTGAATTCTGCAGGATGTGGACTGCTCCCTCAAGCTTTCTTTTCTTTTCTTTTCTTCAGACTACTACTAACTCTATGATTTATTTTATTCTAGGAGTGTCGCCCCTCTCTATGTCAGCAGGCTTAAGGTGCGGACATTCTGATCAGTTCGAAACATTCGTGCTTTTTGATGTGTTTGCATTAACCTTTGTCCAGACTAGCTCATATGAAGTGTTTCACACCTCAGTGAGCCATGTGCTCCCTGGAGACTGTTGCCCCTCTAATGCAAATGAATGGTCCTTTCCCTGCAGTTGCCTGTTTCCAAATGTCAGTGGAGCAGCAGATTACACATCAAGGTTTCCTCCCCCAGATCCACTTCCATCTATTCAGCCAAAAACAAGCCCACTCCATCAATGTACAAGTTATTCCTAATGCCAAATGCCACTTGTTAAACAATGCGCCCATTGGCCGGGGGGGAGGCCCACAAATCATTACTGCAAATAGCCTGGATCAAAGGTGCTGCTGGAGCTGAATGGTAAATGATTTGTCACTGTAAGCCATTCCTATCAGTTTAAACTTGATGAATCACTAACACATTTTTTGTCCGGGTCCTTGTTATCCAATGTGAAATGGAGGACTGGGAGTATACGGGTCTTTTGTTAGAAACTAAAATTTGCAGAGATGATTTTGCTGATCGTTACACCAAGAAAATACCTTTACAGACTATACAGACAGGACAAAGATACACTACCCACATGATTTAAAGCAGCTGAAGCTTCATATTCTTTTTGATTTAACTAAAAATATTTTAAGACGGGTTTCCCCATAGATCACGAGGTAGAGCCATTGCCGATGTACAAAGGATGAATCCTAACCGCAGAAACCCGGGTGCGGGTATGACCCCCAGCCCTTTGCCACATGTCATCCCATCTCTCCCCCTTTCCTGACTATCACTATTGTCAAAATACCCCAAAATGTATTGAATGTGTTGACATTTTTCATGTCAATAGGGCTGAGGTGGATCAAGTGTACAGTTTTAAGTTCCTGTGATTCAGTATTACAAAAGACCTGATGTGGACCTCACACATCACCATCCTGCTGACAAAAGGTCATAAACGGCTCATTTCTTAAGGAAACGTAAAAAGGCAAAATTCATGCGCCAAGTTCTTGTCAACTTTTCCAGAGGAGCAATAGAAAGCATCCGGACTGCAAACATTACAAAGTGGCATGGGATGTGTACGGCACAGGACAGGAGGGCTCTATAGTGGGTGATTAAAACAATTGCCAAATCATGGGTACCCATTAACATAGCATGAGTGATATTGGTGATAAGAGGAGCCTGTGAAGAGCTAAAGGGATATTAAAAGACATAACCCACCCAGCCACAACCTGTTCATCCGGAAAGAGATAATAATAAATAATAATACATTTTATTCAGTGGAGCCTTTCATGGTACTCAAGGTCACCTTCAACATCTGAAATAGCGATAATAAAACAGTAGTACATCTGTACATTCAGCACCAGAGCATTGCTGGGCAATAAGTTAAAATAATATAGTAGAAAGAAAAAAAGTAACGGTTCTGTTTCTTGCACTTGAGAGATTTCTGCATTGTGGGTTATTTTCAACCTCATCTCACAGAAATTCTTCACAACGTATGAATGTGGTTTTGGCCATGGCCAAAACATAATTTCAATCAGGAGAGACCATTCAAATGAGGAAAAGATAATTGTTTATTATTAACAGATGATATGTGATGATAAAGTCTTGACAGAGTCTTTGGCGCTTGGACTCTACGGGGAGATTTGTTATCGAGGGGTGTCTGCCCTCAGCAGCAGATAGATAAATCCCCCCGTGGAGTCCAGACACTTGTGGTGGTGGTGGCTGATGAGGCTGATAGAATGATGAGTTGATGAAGCTGATGAATCTGCGGAGATTGGGCGGAGATGGGGAGGTGGAGGGGCGCGTAGCAGAAGCATGAATGTACTGAAGGTAGAGAGACAATCATTTTTAAAAGAGACAGCAGCAATATGATAGGCTAACCATGTAACGATGTCGCTGTGCTATTGGATTGAGGAGACCAGCTGATCTCAACAGCTGATATCATGATTGACAGCCCTGAACAATGACAGCGAGGAAAACACGAGTGAGCATGCGTGAGGAGAGAATGGCAGATGTATGAGAAATAAACTACAAGACTAAGCATACGAGAGTATTGTCTTCCTGTCTGAACTTGCGCTAGAGCTTTATTTGGGAAAACATACTTCCATGCACCAATAAGAAATTGGCAACATTTGAACTGGAATCAATGAGCAGTTAAGGGGTTGTTTAGTTCCTGTCTGTCGAATCTGATTAAACCACACCCAAACCGTCCTGTTAAAGCAGATTCATTGAGTTGTCGACCGTTAAACTCTCAATGAATAACCACAAAGGATGTTTTTATTTTTGACTATATCTTGGTTATAGTGGATTTAATGACACTTTTTCAGGCTTCAAGAGACAGAGACATTCGCTATCCAACTCGCCAAGAAAGCCTCATTCACAAAAAGGTTTTCTGTTTTTCCCTCTTCATTTTACGTTTAAAAATTGAATAAGAGAAATAACAAAATTTCACATCTCACTAATGAAGCCTGTCGGGCGCAATAGTAAGGTCACAGATGTATGATCAAGTCAAAACTATAGATGTGTGCGTCAGATATAAAAATACTGAAATGACAAAGGGACTGCATAGACAGTCAGAATGTCCCTCAAACCGGACAGACAAAGCAGTTTTGCTTGAGTCTGCGATTAAAGATAAGAAGCCTAGCAGACCAGAGCTAGTGACTTGATTAGTTTAGAGACAACTCACTTACGCATGACGGGCACATGTATCTTATGTCGTCACTGCACTTTCAGAAAATAAATTATGGCTCTAATGGGAAGAGGCGTTCCCTGACTTTCCTCTGCGGGCTAATTTGTCTTTGACGGTGTCCTTCAAGGAAAAAGTTTCTGGATGTGCTTTCTCTTCATGCTCCTACACTCTGCATTAATCTGTCGCACAGCTCGTTCTCTAACGTTGAACGGCAGAGAAAACCAGGGCGGCGTTGCATAATAAGTAGTATGGGACCGCTGTCCCGGATTCGATATTACTGCGATGTTTATTTGGTGGATTCAGCACCCAGGTGGGGTTGAGAATGGGGAGCTGAGCTCGCTGTTTCTGAATTATCGAGCCCAGTGGGTTCCCAAAATATGGCTCTGTGACACTCACAGGGGAAATCATTGGGAAATTATAAAACATTGATGAATCTGACATTTTTTTTTTTTCATTTGCTCAAAGATTCCACAAAAGTCCACACAATTTCTGTTCAACCCTTCATCAATGAGGCCAAAGCACTGAATCACCCCTCAGTCATCACTGACAATATTAGCAAACCAGGGCACAAAAGTACATATTTTCCTGTCTCCCATGGATCCTTAAGGCATTTCATTAAATAGTGCACTACAGGACCATTGCCGAGTATGAGGACATGAAAACACATTGGGTGGACACAGAACAGCTGCTACTTGGTTAGATGTATTGAAAAGATCCTGGTGTGGCGTGAAACAAGTACATGTGTTACGTTCTTTATGTAAATCACATGAATTTAAATAAATCAGTGTTGAATTTTGCTTATTTTGCAACATATTTGTGATACATCAAAAACAAACTTAATTTGGGAGAAATTACTTTTCAACAGAAACATAATTGGCAATGCAGCTTTGTTGTATTGGAACATGTATTAATAGGAGACCAAGCTGGAAGGATCAGGTTCCTTCACTGCCCTGTAGGCCAGCACCAAAGTTTGAAATGGGATGTTATGGGAGAGAGAGTCAGTGTAGTGAGCAGAGGAGGCCATAATTTGAAAATAAAGTATGTATTGCTGAGCCCACTGGTAACTGCAAATTAAATATACTGTGAACTATGCTTTTGTTAGAGAAAATAACCACTCTCAAAAGGAAACACAATATTAAGATTTCTATAAAACAGCAGAGGTAGATGTGTGAGATTAACACTGCCACCATCCACTGACCCCGGCAAAAGAATCGACTGCTGTGTGCAGCGGCCTGTTTACAAAGAGCTGCTGCACTGCAATAAAACTAAAACTATATACAGAATCACTGCTGTCAGAGAAAAACATGCAACGCCATGGGGAATTTGGGTGTCTTAATTGTCTCACTGGTCGTATGTTTATGTAAAAAGATTACATTTAAATGTGTTTTTAGCATCTGAGATTCACAAGACATGGAAAAATATGTTGTCTACACATAGCGCAGTGGTAAGAATTTGTCCAACAAGGAATCACCTGAGCTCCTATCCCAATGCCTCTATGAGAGAAAATAGAGACACAATACCAACAGAGCAGCTCTCTGCATGCGTCTGATTCCCTCTTACACTCCACAGAGCGTTGCTCTGGAAATTACAGCTCCACACAACACCTCATTTATTAAGAGCCTCGACACACAGCAGAAATTCTGCTGCTGCTATTTCTGGCCTCCCTATATCACAGACGTATATGTGAGTTTTTTGGTGTTTGGGGGTGAGCGGGTCAATGAGAATGGAAATGTATGTGCGTACTGCAGATTTAAATGGAACTTGTGTCTCCTTTGTAAAGAGTGAGTCATGTCTTCTTTCCCATTGCTAGGTATAGATTTCAGTTAAATTAATAATCCAATGTAGGTTTGAAAATGGACCGCTAAAAAGTTTCGTCATGAGCAAAATATATAACTTTTTCTTTGGATGTTTGGTACGTGCTTTGCTGTAACTTTGTGTAGCTTTTATAATCCATTGTAACCACAATAAACTTTTTAGGCACCTTTCATATTATATTTTTAGTTCCCTAAGTTACGTTTTTCTTGTTTACACATTCATGTCATTTTTGCATTTCCTACATATTTATTTTCATTCACCCCTCCCTGTCATATCACTTAACTTCACTTCTTGCCCCTTGTGTGTTACTTTCCCATCAGTATGAATACCTTTCCCTGCCCTGATCAGCTTCACCTGTTCCCAACAACCCTGCCTCTTCCTACCTAGAGTATTTAGTCTGTGTTCTCCCCTTTGTCTGTGCAAGGTCATCTTAGTCCTGGTCCAGCAAGTTCCCCCTGTGATATTAGCTACCTTTTTTTTTGACTCTGCTTTCCTTTGACTGCCTTTTTGCCTCATTCCTGTTTTTGGATTGGTTTAACTGTACTAACTGCGTACAGATATGTGTTTTTTGGAACTGTCTTTATTAATGGTTTATTTGGTAGGGACAGTGCACATTAATAAAACAATTCTGTAAATGCGTCAGAGTTAGCCAAGAGGCTATTTTTCATCTGTAGTCCCTAGACAGATGTTTTACAGTCACCCTAAAAACAGAATACAAGATTAAAATTACAAAATTATGTTCTAGAGTCATGCTTTAGAAGACCTTGCCTCATTGTCAGCTTTGGCCTTAACAATATACTCAGTAAAGTATTCCTTTAAATGATACATGTTAGTAATAAGTGCATATCCATGTTTGTTTTCCCCTTCATCATTTGTCAGAATGTTTAATGTCTGTGTAAAAGCTTCTTTCTTTGTGTGTCAGTGTTGTGCATGTCCCGTACTTGCATCACCAGATTTAGTGTGTGTTCTCAGTGGATGATGTGAGTGGAACTGGCAGCAGTCGTATGCTTCTTGTTAGAATCAGACTTCTGCAAGCCCACCTGCTGCAAATGGAAAA
The DNA here is from genome assembly GCF_027596085.1 of Anoplopoma fimbria. Lineage (NCBI taxonomy): Eukaryota > Metazoa > Chordata > Actinopteri > Perciformes > Anoplopomatidae > Anoplopoma > Anoplopoma fimbria. Next base: position 11,685,509 of record NC_072449.1, read on the forward strand.
ACAAAGGGGAAATAATATTCATGCTTCCCACTGTGGCCCTTATTAAGTGACAACAAATCAGCCAGTGTGTGTGTGTGTGTGTGTGTGTGTGTGTGTGTGTGTGTGTGTGTGTGTGTGTGTGTGTGTGTGTGTGTGTGTGTGTGTGTGTGTGTGTGTGTGTGTGTGTGTGTGTGTGTGTGTGTGTGTGTGTGTGTGTGTGTGTGTGTGTGTGTGTTATGCATGAGTATGTATAAGTGCATGTGTCAAATCATTGTCTTCCCTTGTTTATAATGAATATGTAACGGTGAAAGTGGCAACTGCACATTTTGTGTTTACATAAAACTAGGGCTCATTATAGGTTGAATTAATTTAAATTTATTTTCAAATTATGAAAAGGCTGAACATTATTTAAATAAGCTAGATATTCTGTTCTTCATATTCTCTCCTACATATATATATATATATATATATATATAGCAATGGTGGTGCGTGTAGATGCGGCTGCCAGTAGCTCCCATTATCTTCGCTAAAACTTGTTTTAATTTGTTGTCTTTTTATGTTTATTACTGGAGCCTGTATGGAATATGACTGAGATACAATCATCTACTTTGGAAAAGGAAGCATTGTGATTGGATAAAGTGCACTTGAGACAATCACCGCCTGAGGCATCTACCGAAATGAAAGGAAGCCCCACCGAAATCTGACCCCGCTTGGACCTGAGGCTATTCCACTACCCAGCCTGCACTTGTTTGTCTAATGTCCGCTCGCAGGAAAGTAAGGTGGATGAAATAAATTTCAGGCTAAAAAAGCAACATGAGGTTATGACTTATTTTGCCCACATCCTTTCAGAGACCTAGCTCCATTGTGGGTTCCCGGATCAAGCTGCACTTAAAAGGGGCGGACCTCAGAATAGAGTGTAGGACTCAGTTGGTGCGTGAGGAGGTGGACTCTGTGTTTACATCATGATGCCTGGTCCTAGACATAGTCAAAGATGATAGACAATGTTTCCCAGATCTGAAGATGCCGGCCATAGTATCTGCCCAGTGATTGTTTTGCCTATATTTACATTCCTTCTAATGCAAATTCAGAAAATACACTGCAGGAATTGTTTATTTTCTGCCTGTTTTTCTTGTGTAGCATAGCATTTTGTTGTCCAACCCTTGTGCTAAGGAATGACACAAATTATCCTTGAACCTTAATTTCTTGAACCATGAAATAACATCATATATCATATATCTATAATATTCACTTCAGAAGTATTTATGAGTTGCTCTCATCTCAAACTGATAGTGCCTAATGTAAAGGGTCATTACTTGGAAAAGGAAATAGAACAACCATGGAATGCTGATACATAAAATCTGGGTGCTTTGTTTAGAAATATGTCATTTCTAAATTAAGGACTTCTGAACCTTCGTACCTTTTTGTTAAAATAGCTTGCTTGTCAGTGCTCCTTGTCAAGTTCAGACTGCCTAATATATTTGCTTTTGGTGATGGTAACTATGTGCAATTAGTCTATAAGAGTCATGATGAAGCTATCTTGCAATCTTTTGCCATGTTTTCAGTTGTGCATAAAGAGCTGTCAGAAAGTCATCCAAAATGGTTCGTTCTTTTTTCTTACTCTCTGAGGGATAAAACTAGCAACCGTCTTGCCACACGCCCATTTTCTTGTCCACATGTGTCTCGGGGATTTACAGCGGGTAAAATAAGTATTGAACACCTAACCATTTATCTCAGTAAATATATTTCTAAAGGTGTTATTGACATGAAATTTTCACCAGATGTCGGTAACAACCCAAGTAATCCATACATACAAAGAAAACCAAACAAATTAGTTCAGAAATTAAGTTATGTGTAATAAAATGGAATGACACAGGGAAAAAGTATTGAACACGCTTACTGAAATGTATTTAATACTTCGTACAAAAGCCTTTGTTGGTAATGACAGCTTCAAGACGCCTCCTGTATGGAGAAACTTGTCGCATGTGTGATAGATTGATTTTTATTAGAAAATGTTAAAAAGGTCAACAGGGTAAATTTAGGAGTTAATCTATGATCGACTTGTTGAGCCTTTTTGAGCGAGGACACCGGGGATTGATTAGTCATGACTGCAGCGGCCGGAAGGGGGAGCTCACGGCCACGATGCCTCATTCTCAATGAAGCTGCCACAGAGAAAGCATCGTGTCTTTATTGATTTCTCCCCTTTTCAGGTACGAAATGAGTATTTCTGCTCTGGAACTTTGTAATATGTAATAGTATATAAGTTGTTTTGTTGACATGCTGACTGAATGTTGAGTTGAGTTTTTGGCAGCGTTATTGTAATTTTAAGACTGTTCATTTGTATACTGCTAAGCAGCTAGCTAAACTCTGCTTCGTCAGTGGCCTTGGTCATGTGACCAGCATATTGCGCACATTTTGATTGAGTTTTAGCTCAGTAAGACACGCATTCAAAGTATGACGTTTGAAGTATGTTTATGTGTGTGATTTAATACTAATGCGTTTGTGTGTTTACTTTTGTACCTATGTGAATACGTTGAAAACAATACAAATTTTCAATGAAGCTGCCACAGAGAAAGCATCGTGTCCGAGCACCTTTATTGATTTCTCCCCTTTTCAGGGCGTAACACATGCATTGCTCTGGTGTGATTTTGGCCCATTCTTCCACACGAACAGTCTTCAAATATTGAAGGTTCCGTGGGCCTCTTCTAAGAACTCTGATCTTTAGTTCTTTCCATATATTTTCTATTGGATTCAAGTCAGGTGATTGGCTGGCCATTCTAGCAGCTTTATTTTCTTTCTCTGAAACCAATTGAGAGTTTCCTTGGCTGTGTGTTTGGGATCATTGTCTTGCTGAAATGTCCAACCTCGTTTCATCTTCATCATCCTGGTAGATGGCAGCAGATTTTATCCTTCCTTCAATTATATGAAGTTTGCCAGTGCCGTATGCTGAAAAACAGCCCCACACCATGATGTTCCCACCTTCAAACTTTTATTCATTCATATAATAAACTTTTTTTCCATAAATTTCTGTATTTTCCAGCATCAGAAAGCTAACGGCTTACTCTCTGTATGTAGCTGTAAAACGAGCGAGCTGACATGGTTGATTTACGGCATATTTGTCAAAATGAATAAGTTGGATACATCAACAGTAGCCATTGTGGTTACTATAATGCTGGTATACTGAGATTTATTCCAAAAGTCATAAACAAAGCAAGAGAAGTACGTAATAACGTCACAGGGGACCATGTTAAAGAGGTGCTGCCCATCAGGACGCTCTAATAAGTAAAGCCATCGCACCTGCAACGAGGCCAGAATCATTTTATTGGTCAACAATACAGCTGGCATTCCTATTAGTTGGGGAATTCTGACAGGGTTGGTGCACGAAAAATAATCAAGAGCTGACGAGAAATGCAAGAGTAGATGTTTCAGAAGCACACATAAGCAACCTGTGAGGAGAAGAGCTGAAGCTGAAGGTGGCAAAGCTGTACAAGCGATAATATATCTGAGTGCAAGCATACACTTTGAGCACAAACAGAGCAAATCCACTGAAGCTAGGAGTGTGAGAACAGGGTTTTACAGGGGAGGCATTACAAAATCTGAGGTGAAATAAATAAGTCTTTCACTCAAATTGAAAGAACACGCTATTGAAAAAATATAGTAAAAAAGACTAATAACCTTAATTCATTACTATGACACAACTGTCATTGCATTCAAAAATAAATTAGTTTGAGATAAGCATGGCGATGCCTTCAACTGCATACAATGATCACTGGAAGGTCTGGGCGTGACAGGCCTTGTAAATGTGCTTCAGTTACCACCAACTCCCCGAAGATGCCAATAGTTTCCCTGTAACTGCATGACAATTTGATTCCAAATGTCTACATATTACCTCATTTAAGTACCTCAAATAGCACAGGAGCCCAGAGACGCTATGTGCTTAGCCATGAAGTTAGGGGTGCATTTCACCCTTTGCAGGTGCTCTGAAATATATACGGTTGCGTTTTAGGCTTGTTTGTGCAGGTTTGCCGGCTGCAAAGCTTCCCGATCCTTTTGTGAATTTGCCTCAGTCTATTATCAATGTTGCAGTCACAGCAACTGACACATCTGATCAGTGAGCTGCCTTAACAAATACTCTCATCTGAATAATCACAGTCTGCATGGCCCACTGGGTGACACTGGATCAGCACTAATAGGACTGCCTGTCCTGTAGGCTCAACACACACACACACACACACACACACACACACACACACACACACACACACACACACACACACACACACACACACTCTCTTTTTGTTTGTGTCCTCCTCACATCAGTTTTGAATTCAAATGATTTAGCTTGAAAACAAGTGCACAGTGTGACATTAACAACAGCAAACAAATGGAAAATAAATGAATGTGATACTACGCAATTTCACAAATTCATTATGCAACAGTTTTTTCCACAACTATCTCTACTTTCAGTCTGTGACAGGTTAATGGTACGGTGAGACAGTTAGCTGTGACAAATGATACTACCGTGTAGCTGACTGGCAACCAGAGTGCAGCCTGCACAAGCTGGTTCAGGGGTCACCAACCTTTTAGAGACTGAAAGATACTTAAAGGGTGGAGGGTAATATGGAAGGCTACTTGTATGATATAATCATCCCAAATAATTCACATTTATATGGAAGACATTTTTTATGTTCACTGATTACTGTTAACAAATCCTCACAATCTTTATGATACATTTTCATCATAGAAAAACACACAAATATATAAATATAAATAAATCTATTCATCTGAACATTAATCTGTTTCAACAATTGAAGTCATACAATATGCCATCTGTCACTTTTCTTCTGAAAACGTCCACATGGGAGTGCTTGAGAGCACTACTGATGTGCTGCGTTATTTCAGCCGAGACGCTTTGGTTGTGTCTTGTTGCTATATGGAATATCCACGGAAGTAAAAATGTCAACACAAGTAGAGCATTGCCTTTGGCATGAGAGGAAGGGAAAGCAGAAGCAAGAATGGAGAGAGAGAGGACAGACCGTTCTATGTAGGTTCATGAGATTCTGTTGCTGTGAAAAAATCTTGCTGATGTTGATGTTGCAGCAGGATGTGACGGTTGATCTTTAAGTGTCTTGGCGAAAAGTGATATTGACAGTGTAGTGTTTTACCCTCATGACCAAATAAATATTTGTCCTCCAACGACAAAAATGTCATAAAGATATTATATATTAATTCTGTTTTCTACTTTAACTGAATTAAATATGTTAACCAACGATCCTGATCATAACTCTTCAGATTTATAACCCTTAGGTCTGTTAACATATTGCCACTCTTGTATTTTATTAGACAAAAAAACAAAAAATACATTTGTCTCCTTATATTACATAATGGGTTCACTTTTTTGCTGCATGGTTTTTTTAGTGTAGCGTCAGATAAAACAAAGACTTTTTGTATGTAAAAACATACCAGTGACTGTATATAAAGCAAGTCAAATACGAGAGATCCACGGTTTGTAATAAATCTCAGAGTCCGTGATAAACGCTACCTAGCATGTGAAGACAGTGACGGATAGAAGTCTATAACCAGAATAAACCAACTTAACTTGAAATCCTGGCCTGTCATGTCTTCATAACACCAAGCAAGATCACACCACATTATTTAACATTTAACTGAACAATAAAATATGAAAAAATGAAAATAGTTAGAGAAAATTCAGAGATCTTTTTGCTGTCTGGTGAAATTCTCCAGGAGGGGGTAACTTGAAGGAGCTCAGTGTTTCTAAAATCCTGGCTATGTTTTGATCCAAATTCTCTGCCTATCACTGCTGATCCAACCTGAGTAACAACTATCAACAAACTGAGCATGCTGTGTCTGTGGGGACAAGAACTAACTAGCTGACCACACATAATTTTAATCAGCCCTGTCTGATTAGCATTCTAAACTCTACTACAGCATTTAAATTAGCTTACACGTGGCTAATGTTAGTTGTCAGAGCTATGACACCACCCCCACACTCTGGCTGAATATAAGCAGGGACGTGCAAACTACATGTTAGTCAGACGCTTTCTTGCTGAAGCTGCAGTGAAACGATAATGTTACCCGCCAAAACATTTTGGTGCTAGATGGCTGCCCAAGGATGTTTGTGTGCTGGTTCAAATTCACAGAGGGATAATAAGTTACAGTGTGTGTATAATGTGTACTACTTAGTATTGATTACTATTAGTATAATTACAATGGCAACTAAATTTTATGTATGAAGGAGTCACAATGTCTAAAAGAACAACTAGAACCTCCGGCTTTGAAGATTAAAGCGGAAGTGTCTTAAAACTTGAGTCTCTCTACTGACCAGCAGGGGGCGACTCCTTCAGTTGCAAAAATAAGCCAGATTGTATGGGTCATCAACTCAACATCAAAATGCAGCATTTTTCGTAGACAAGATAACAAAAATCTGGTTGGATCTAAACCATATTACACAGAATGTGTGTGAGCCCCTGTCTTCGGACGCTTTCCCTCCGCCTAAGACGGCTATGAATGATTTTTCTGCTGTTGATAAAGAAATGCTCAGGAACGTAGTAATGCAACTTAAGCCGTCCACCTGCTCCCTTGACCTTTTTTAAGACTGTGTTTAATTGTCTAGAAGATGATGTCCTGGCGATTGTTAATCACTCCCTGCTGACTGGTATTTTCCCCCTGGCACTGAAAACTGCTATTGTGAAACCTCTCCTAAAGAAAACTAACCTCGATCCTTTAGTGTTAAACAATTTCAGGCCAATTTCAAATCTTCCCTTTTTAAGTAAAATTCTTGAGAAATTAGTATTTAAACAGCTAAATGATTACCTAAATTTTAGCTGTACATTTGAGAAGTTTCAATCTGGCTTTCGTGCTCACCATAGCACTGAGACAGCGCTAGTCAAAGTTGTAAATGACCTAAGAATGAATATGGATGATAAGAAATTATCAATCTTAATACTTTTAGACTTGAGCGCTGCTTTTGATACAGTAGATCATGACCTTCTTATAAACAGACTACAGAAGTGTGTTGGCCTCTCTGGATCAGTTCTAGATTGATTCAGGATTTATCTGTCCGGCAGAGACTATGTTGTCACCCTTGGTGACCACTCCTCGGCTAACACGTGTGGGTCCATGTGGGGTCCCTCAAGGCTCTATTCTGGGACCTGTATTGTATAGTCTCTATATGCTGCCATTGGGAAATATCATCAGAAAACACAGGATTAATTTTCATAGCTATGCTGATGATACACAACTGTACATCTCTTTATCACCCAATGACACCAGCCCTATTGATAAACTGGTTAAATGCATTGATCATATCAACTCGTGGATGTCACATAATTTCTTGCAGTTGAATAAAGATAAGACTGAGGTTTTAATTATTGGTGCAAAGGCCCAGAGAGAGATACTGTGCACTAACTTAAAATCCCTGGCACAAAATGCCAAGCCCCTAGCAAAAAATCTAGGCGTGCTTTTAGACCCTGATTTGAACTTTGAATGGAAAATAGCTTGGGAGGGATGAGACTGTTGAGACTTTGAAAATGAGCCGGAGTGGGGGGCGGACAGATCGAAAATGAATCATTTCTAGTATTTACCCGTGGCTACGGTGATGCTGTGTTAAAATGTTTTTGAACCACGATCTTTCCCCAGCTGTGGAGGGATCCTAGATATATTCATATTTCAGATAAAGATCGCCGATTAATGCCATGTAGGTGTCTAGCTCATGTCTTCTCTCTGGGTAGACAGCGCAAATCACGTCACGGTATATGCCGTAAACTACTAGAACCTGCCCGATCGATAGGTTTCTATTTATCTTAAACACCGCAGAGATGTTACCACCAAACAAACAGGTTTTAAATTCAAAGGTGGGTTTATTTAGCCAAAAAGTATTCGATGACAATCAACTACAAAGAAATGAATTAACAGAGTTAAAGGGCCCCTATAAAATAAGTCAACAAAACATAACTCTATTAAAGAATAAGGCTAACAAAACAAGACGTTAACTCCATTAACTGACTTCCCAGAATGAAACCTATATACTGGCTGACCAAACCAACAGCAGCATACAGGGGAGGAAAACACAGACAAGAACTAAAAGGTAACACAAAACGCCCAGCCGTGACAAGTGACTGCAAATGAAAATAATTATGACGTGAGTGAGTGTGTTAAACCTTTCATTGTGGTGCTGTTGCCACAGCTTTTATCACAATCGGGGTAGCAAAATGATGCAGACCAGATTAATGTCCTTACCTTGCAGGATTTTTGACCTAAGACGCGTAGATATATTAGCTGCTTGTGGGATGTATGGCCTACTCAGTGGAGGAGCGGGGATTGCCGATGCCAGAGAATGTTGGGCGACTTCCATTGGAGTGGATGTGGAAGTCTGATCTTCCATGAGGCTTGTTTGCCGCATGGAGTCCTGGGTCGCGGCTAAGGTGGCTGATGTAGTAGTAGTTGCTGCTTTTTCCAGGGATTGGAGGCGAGCATCAATGGTCTGGATCGAGCTAACCAGTGACTGTAGGGTGGAGATGACGGCATTGTCTGCATTAGATGGGCTTGTAGTTGCTGGTGGGGAAATATTAAGGGCAGCGACATACTTTCTCTTTGCCTGCGGAGCTTGTGATGAGACAGTTTTCTTTGCCTTTATACGCCTGGGCGCGTATGCCGGGAAGGATCGACTGGATCGCTAACTGTTCAGCTCACTGGCTCTCGGAGCGGGGACAAAGGAAGTCTTGGTTCTGAAATAATGCTGCGATCTTCTAGCGCAGCTAAGAGGGCTTCTTGCTTATCTGAGGGGGAGCCGCTGCGCCGCGCTAAGCGAGTGCTCCTGCGACGGTCGCCGGGCGATACTGAATGCCGGCTCCGGCCGATCATTGATGTTGAGACCTGGCTCTCCCCGAAAAGGATCGAAGTCGGAATCTGACATCGTCTTTGTTACCAGCAACGCTATGCTTCAAAGGGTATGGACAATTTTTTTCCAGAAGCATCTACTTCGCTTCTGAATCATGCTGAAATGACAACTGACAGCAGCAGAGAGCATATTTTTAAAGTTTGACAGCAACGATGTGATTGGCTTAAGGAAACCATGGCAGAAACTGGATGGTCAACTTTACGTGACCGCCCCCAATCAGCTGATAGACTAATCACAGGGACGGAGTGAATGAGATTATGAATAAACAGGAGTGTAAAGCTAGTCTTCCGGATGGTGATGTTTCATGTTCTCAAGTTTTACTACCTGTGGCAGTTTCAAGATACTAGCGCTTTTTTATTTTTTGGGTAATGCGCACATGGATGTTGAGATGTACGCAGTGTACAGAAACCTTTTATCTATATCCACTTTTGTAGGTTAGTGTAAGAAAAGGCAGCCACATACTGTTATGACATTTACATACTAGCTGACGCCTTTTATTTACTTGCTTTTTTTTAAGTTGCAAATTGTAAATTTTGAAGTAACAGGTTTTTGTCGTCAAACTGGTAGGAAACTCTTTTTTTTTTTTTTTTTTTTGACCTGGTTTCAGTATCATGTATACTTGTTTTTATAATTCTTTACATCTTATCTTTCTATTGATTATATTTCTGCAGTTTAATCGCAGACCCAGGGATCTTTGACATTGGTATGCCAGGGTCCACCACAACATAAGGACAAATTGTTTAATCGCAATTTTACTCATTTTTATTGAGAGTTAATGCTCGTGGAGAAGGAATATTTAACAGTAATTATAGGTTTTACTCTTATCCCTAAATTATCTCCCCACATAGACTGTAACCAAATATCGGATCAGAGGTTGGCCTCACCTGCAGAATAAAAAAAACAAGTCTTGGCTTTAGCTCTTTGTCTTTTCTTTTTGTGCTGTAACTAACCCATTTTTTTTTTTCTGTTTATTTTTTTGCCAAAATGAATCCAGCAACAGAGCATCAGATTTTAAACCCAATGTGACTCATCTCATCTGTTTCACCAGATGAAATCTGGGTCACGGAGGTATTTTAAACAGTACCCATTACTTAACTAAATTATATAAGTGACAGTGGCATCAGTGATTATCTAGAGGGCCACTGATCACTGGAAGATCTACAGAACATGGGATTAAAAGAAAAGAAAAAACATGAATTGCTTTTGATACAGTGATAGATTTATTGAATGGCCTCTGTCCAAAGGGGGGATTGAGGACGAGGCCTACCATGGCTTACAGAATATGATCAACCCCATTAAATTAGTCAACTATGATGAGTGTAAACTGAACAAGTAGTCTGTTTGTTTTTTATGACATTTTATATTGTTGTTGCTCAAAGATAGCAGTCATGCAAGAGTCTGCAGAATTTCAAAAATCTTCGGGCCATAAAGATGCATTTTTAGAAGCTTAGTCTGGAATTTATCAACATCACAGGGTTTTCAAAATCTGAGACCTTGAGGCCGCCTCAGACAAAACTGAGACAACTGTGACATCGCCCACCAGTTATGGCGTAAATTATGCTGAGGGCTACAACTTGATCCCTGTTTAGTTTTTTTAGCTTATATATTTTTGTATACATTTAGAATGACACGATCAGAAGTATGCTAAATTGGCTATAAGCTGTTGCTGTTTTCAATTTACCCATCGATGTACAGATACCCATCATTATGACTAGTCAAAAAAATCAGCGACATAAAGAAGTGGCAAAACTGAATAGATGGATGCATACTTTTTACTCCTTTTATAGGAAGTATTTGAAATTCAAAATATGTGGTAACAGAGAGTTAAGCATGTCTTATCAAGAACTCCATCAGCCGTACTGTCTGATCCTTACTATGTGATTGCATAAAAACACTGCTTATTACAACATACCCCCTCTGGCACTCACAACACAGAGACGAGTGGGTGTTGTATCCCATCTTGTAAACACAGTGTATGTTTAGCACTTATTTTACCTTTTCAAATGCCTGCAGAGTTACTGCCTTCTGTGATTTCCCCGAGGTGTTGAAGGACAGAGTCCAGCAAATAACGTCTGTGCACCTGAGCCGATGTTAACGTTGTGTTTCTTAATAAACCTCGTCCCAACAGACTTCAGTCTGTTGATGAAGGGAACAAGGCACAAAAGAAAGTGCAGAGAGATAAGAAGCAAGTGCAAAGTACATTAAATCAAATTATCTATCTGTGGCAGTGGACGCATAAATAAAAAAAGTAAAAAGATAGTTAGTTTATTTAATGAGATCCCAGCTCTCTGGCTCATGTGCTTTCATCTATACGGTACGGTGGTTCAGGGAAGATGCCAAACAAGCTGCACTGAGTTCTAGCATGACTTGTGACATCAGCAAGATCAATTCTCTAAAAAGGGATGGTAGACTGTGTTCAATTTTTGGAAAACAGGAGCCCAGGCTAGGCCAGTCAATGAACACTAGTGTATTCTGTTATCTGATTTTTCACACCGGGAATAAAGGCATCATCCAATCACATTGAACAGAAAGTAAAACTAACACTATAGTGTACCCAACAGAGGCTCTGTAGTCCAAACCAAGACAGCTAACTTTATTACTTCTTTCAACTTTCACAAAGGCAGACCAGATCCACAATAAAAGCCTACATTTATACACTGCCTTATTATGTACTCGATGGAACTCAAATTCACTCAAAGTATTTCACTTAAAGGAAACTCAATAAAATAGATTACAGCAGCTTAAGCTGTATAACAATTTACACCAGACGGACTGCGCTGCTCTGGGTGAATAGAATAGAATGGTCCCAAATTCAAATTGCTGACAGTGTGAATAGTTTTGATGCAAAATTTTCACAGCTGATTATTACGCATATTCGTCACGCCACCCGCTGTGTAAAGGCCTTAATAGGGCAGAAACAATTTATAACAACAAAAATGGTATACACTATAGTTTATGTATGTTGTATTACAATCCTATAAAATAACCAATATTAAACATATTACGGTACACGACGGGGCCATGTACTTTGTCATGGGAAAATGACCGCACAGAGTGATAGTGAATGAAATTCATCGGCATATGAAATCTGGATGCGTGAGAATGCCTGGCTTTTGTCTGAAGATTATTATTTTCATTTTCAACCTTGTGTTTATATCAGCGTCATTCACTAAATTTACTGAAGTGGCCATCAAGTCACCACGAGGGCCAGGTTTATGTGGACAGAATAGCTCCACTATTGGCTATTCTGTTGATTGCTCTAGTTATTGCGATTAGGAGACACCATCTGAACGTATATTGGAAAAGCACGCTGACTGAATCTATGCAGCCTCTTGGTGAACATGTTGTGATGGTAACTGTGTTGTGGAGGGAAGAATGAAGGACATCAAATCAAGTAATATATTAATGATTGAAAGACAGGTAAACTAGGAAGAAAGTGTTGATGATACATGAACCTACAAACAGAAAGAAGAAGCTTTTATATGCCAAGTGAGCTGGTTAGTCCCATTACACAGTGAACAGGATTCACTAATTCATTAATCTGAAAAATGGATTTTAAACAGCAGAGTCTGTGCCAGGCTAAAAAGGCACTCAATAGACTGGATGGACTTTTCTGGAAGAGTTTCCCAGTAATATTTTAAGCAATATTGCTGCGAAATTCTACTTTCAAAGAACTAGGTCTAATGATATACTAGTATTTATTCAGATATCTATTTATAACATGGAATGGAGTCCATTTGTAAGATTCAGGAAGTAAACAAGGACTGTGGTCATACTGCTCGGTTAGACCTTTTCTGCTAGGATGCCGTTAAAGTGCACTTATATTATTTCACATGTAGGGAACATCTTAGGGTAAATTCTGTGTCGACCCAGTTTCCACAAAAAATACCAACAACTGTCTCTGCTGCCTGATTTTATTGACACTCCCACCTGTTGGCGTCTCTCTACCACGCAGACGGGGAGTCAGTTTCAAGGTCAGGATAATACCAAACTGTTGCCGCACTGTTTGAGGTGGTTGTTGTGCTTCAGCGAAAAAGAGCCCTGTGTTTTAAGGGCCAGATATGTCATTATTAGCAGTTTTATCTCCCGTATGCGTGTGTGTGTGAGAGAGAGAGAGAACTCCGAATTTCTCTTCATCTTACAGATAAAGTGAGTGTGTGTTGTGTTTTTGAAGTGGGAGCACGATGAGATGAAACTTCATTGATCCCCATGGAAAGAGTGTGTGTGTGTGTGTGTGTGTGTGTGTGTGTGTGTGTGTGTGTGTGTGTGTGTGTGTGTGTGTGTGTGTGTGTGTGTGTGTGTGTGTGTGTGTGTGTGTGTGTGTGTGTGTGTGTGTGTGTGTGTGTGTCATCAAAAGCTAGTTTTCTCTTTTCTTTTAAGCTCTTCTGTGTGCATATGTGTGTAAGTGAAAGAGGCAAGTTCTCTCTACACTCTTTGGTGTGTGCGTATGTGTGTGTGTAGTTATCTTGCCCGAGCAGAGTTCACTCTGACAGGGAATCGAACTGCCTGCTCGTGTCTCACTCTGCTTTGTTGCTCATCACATCATCAAAACTGACAGCTGCTGTCAAAAGTGTAGCTTCCCTCTTCCCTCTCACACACACCCTCCACTCTGCCCTCCGGTGTTCTCTCCTGCCAGAACACACTCTTATTGCCTCCTCTGTTTCATCCTATCCTTCCACCAGTAACCTTGTTGTACCTTTTTCTTTTTTGATGGTAAGTTGTTTTCACAAAGTCAAAATCAACACATCGTAAAAGTTAATGCTCAAAAAATCGATTGAAATATCTGAAATGTTCAGATAAGAAATGTTCTGGCTCTGTTTGGATCTGTTCGGGTCTACTGCATTTTGGGTCAGGTCTAATTATTCTCGGGTCTCTACACACATGGGGTTTGACTGGCCTTGGATCTGGGGTTTTTTTCTGTACCTTTAAAAAGAATAATTTCTGTACTGGGTTTTGGTAGGTTTTTCAAAGGTTGCACTCAGTAGAGTGCTGATCTCCACCAGGTGTGTCTGCAACAACCACTGCTATAACGTTTTACTGAATGAATACAAACCACAATTAGCTAAAAAGGTCTAGACTGCGAGCATATCAGTCGTGTTTTTGCATGTCACATACATAGACTGTATATAAGAAGTGGACGTAGTCATCGTGACATCACCCATTGGTTTGTGAACTGCTGTTTTGAAGCCTCGGCTGGGCAATTTATCCGTCACGTCTTGGAATATGGCTGTTGCTATGTTGTTGTTTTTCGCAACCAATAAACAGTTGCAATGAACAGTTACCAAATTTGGAATGTTCAGGTGTGACGTAGCGACGCAATATATACCTCTGGTAACGGCAGCAACCTGTCAATCACAGCAAGCCATATTTTACTAAATGAACATCATGCTGTATTGAAGAAGACTTGAAACTAGAGATTGAGACCAAAAACTCATGTTTAAAATGTTTACTGAGGTAATAAATCATGAGAGAAGTAGGGTAATTTCCTCAAAGACTTCTATACATTTTTGCAACCAGAGGAGCCGCCCACTGCTGTTCAGTAAAGATAATTCAAGTTTTAAGACACTTCAGCATTGGCTTCAATCGGCAGAATATGATATTGCTGCTTGGTCACACACAGCAGATACGCTTTCATTTCTCAGCTCCGCCTCAAAGGTGTAACCGTATCTTGAAACGTTTATTGCATTAAGCTGTGTTATCACTTGCGGCCCCTACCAGGCGGATGCCGGTGAAGAGTAGCAACAATTATCCTTTGTATCATAATTATACGTTAAATGGTAAAGGCACTTGCAAAGGGAAATGGTAGTACATAATGTTAATCATAGGAGTGGGTCAGACAGTCAATGGCAGAATAAAAAAGACAATAAAAGGTGTTTTAAGAACGTCTGAATGCCCTGCAACAACAAGAGGTCCTTGGGTGTGCAGCCATAACTGGACACCCAAAATATCATTCGGTATGCGAGATATGCCGTGGACAGACATAGAGATGCACTGTCACGCACACAATCATGTACACATTCTTTCACCCACTCATCACCTACTCACTTAAGCACAACCGCACACACAATTTACTGGGATGATCCTCAGGGCAGGGATAATGAACCATTTCCCCAAACAAATCATTTAGAGAATCGTTGCTCCATTAGCATTAAGCGCTAACAGCCAAAGCTCTCATCCCTTCTTAGTGTTGGAAACCTAAACGTTGTACACATACTGCTGGAAAACCGCTTCCCTCACTGGAATGAATATACAAACTTAAAAAAAAAATGAAGATAAGCTTAATAACCTAAGATCTCTTATCTCACAACAACAATTTATACTTTATCTTCTTCATCAAAAATCAGCCAGGTGATGGTTGTCTGAGAGCCAACAGGAACTGCCAGTAGCCAAAGCAGCATGGCTTTGCAAGTTGCATAAGTGACCACATTCGTCATCTCTCATTTGGCATTTCTTTATTTTTTTATTTTTTCCTCTGTCATAAACTGCTCCAATACCAATCCCCACGGTGCTCTTCTTCTTTTGCACGTGTTAATATGGCACCCGATGGTGCAGAGTTATATCAAGAACTCTATGCAAGTGTGTGCATATATCCACACGGCATATTGCAGTCATCCGTCATGTGTATGATCCAGTAATTATGATCCAACAGACCGCCAGAGAGAGAATGAAAGAGGGAGAGAGAGAGGTAGGGTGCCCCCGAGGGCTTGAAATAAAACCAACATATACTGAAAGTAAGAGCCGGAGAAGCAGTGAAGAAAGGGAAAAAAAAGTTAAAAGAGTAAAAGAGGATAAAAAGAGAATAAGCCTTCTTTCCTCTTGAATTATAAGTTCCTCTCCCCTATCTTCCTCCACTCTTCACTGTAATAATTCCAGTCTTGACATTAGAATATGAATCACTTTCATCGTTCGGTTGAGCTGTTAATATTCTCTCCTTCTTTCTTCTCCCAAAACTTCCCTCTAGGTTTGAGTGTATGATCCGCACATTCAGAATTAAATATTTAAATTCAATATGATATTTTGGCAGCTGCACAATTGCGTTAATCGTAAGATTAAAACTTTTCGCCTTAGGATCAATTATGAAAGAGCTCAATCCACATGAAATATTCAACATGTCTTGTACATAATTTTGTACACTTTTTGAAACAATGAATTAATTTGATTTTTACATGTCAATCAGTGCAGAATAATCTAAATATCCAATTTAATCAAACCAACGATTATATTCTCTTTCTTCCATTGTCACCCAATGGGAACAAATATGTATAGGTTTAATGCCTAAATTGTACAAAATAATACATGTACAGCTGTTATAGAAAATTGGCATGATGCTTTCGTCAGGGGTCCCGGGACATCTGGCCTGACAGACATGCCCACTTTATGCTCGTCCCATACATGTGTTATTTTTTCCTATTCTAAAAATGGTGTATTTGAATGTGTTGAAACTAAACAGTCTTGGATTTGCATAAATTGGATTTGACTGGAAAGCTGAGATCTATTGAGCCTAGTTGTATTCATGTGTGAAAACATAAGTCCCCATATTCGCCATTCCACATAGTCAGACCATTTTTTAAACTTGACGAAAAATGACTTGTTGTTATACCTCTAAGATTATCACAGCCTTGTGAAAATATACATCTACATAATAAATACCTTGGGCATTCAGAGGATGTATGGCTCGCCAAGGTACATCAACAATTAGAGTTTCTAAAACAGAGGTGCTCGCCATCCAATCGCCAAAGAAAATTGATTCTGTCAAACGTTTTTGATACAAAATTCCTGCATGGCTTTTACCATGGTGTTACTCAAAGTCTTATTATCTAAATGAGGTATTTTGGAAGGACTTTTGATCAGTTCTTAAAAGATAATTTAAAAAAAAAAAAATTAGCAACAACTTATGAAACATAAAAGAGCATGGGAATCATAACCATATACTTCCATCAACAAATACATTTGGTTTATTAATTAACTTTTATATGGGATTTATGACTAGTACCACTTGACATTGAGTGCTGAGCTCAAACTAATTTTCAGTTTCTCAGCTTTCAGACGATGTATAACAATTATTTGTGGCATAAACTGTTGACCTGCAGCATCTATGACTATGACTATGTTGAATAAAAGTCCATTTAATTTACATTTAATTTTGTCTATTTTTCTAAGTCAAACTATATAGAGAAACTTTATATGGTATAAATCAGACATACAATTTTGACATTTTCTAATGTTTTATTTCTAATGTGAAATTGTGATTCGCCTTTTTTTTCTTTATAGTCAAAACGGTGACCTTTGTCATTATTGTATACAAAAAAATCATAATATAGACAAAGCCTGCCATAATTATTATTTGACTTGATTATTTTGACATTCCATGAATACTTTTTCCCATTACCAAAGATCGTCACTGTTTTTCCTTTCCTGGCACAGCCCACGGACAGCAGTGTTTGTGGGCTGACTCAGAGTTTCCAAAACCAAGACTTCTCTCCCAAAATACCGTTTCCATATTTGTCATACTGAGAAGGCCTTTCTGAAAGAATGACTAAATATGTCATCACAAAGTACAACTAGTTGGGTTTCTCAAATATAATTTAGCTTTCAGTCTTTGAAACTGCCTTTAGGCTGAAAAATGACAAGCTTTACAGACATTTATTACACTCTTTAATTTTTCATTATAGTTTTTTTATTAATCAAGTCACATTTTATATCCATCCATCCATTTTCGTCCGCTTATCCAGGGCCCGGTTGCAGGGGCAGCAAGCTAAGGAGGGTCCTCCAGACGTCCTTCTCCCCAGCAACACTTTCCAGCTCCTCCTGGGAACCCCGAGGCGTTCCCAGGCCAGACGACATGTATAATCCCTCCAGCGTGTTCTGGGTCTACGGGGGCCTCTTACCAGTTGGACGTGCCTGGAAAACCTCTATAGGGAGGCATCCAGGAGGCATCCTGATCAGATGCCCGAACCACCTCAGCTGGCCCCTTTCGACGCGAAGGAGCAGCGGCTCTACTCCGAGCTCTATAATGTAGTTAAAACTTGATACTTTCAAGCTGTTACAGTTAATGTTATTTTCCTTCTCTGCAGCCTCAGAGGGCCATGGATCATGTTTATGAAAACTTGGTCTGTTTGTGTCCCTTCAACTTTCTCTTCCTTCCAGCCACAAGTCTGATGGAACTCGCTGCCTGAGCCCCTCACCGCGCTGTAACAGAGCGGCCGGTCTCTGGTGAGTCCGCTTAATAACAGCAGAGTCTGTTGAACGCCGGCTGTGTTTGGGCCCCTGGCTCAAACAGTGTAAGAATCCTGAGTTCATCGCTAGAAACTACAACAAATAGCAACTAGAAAGTTTGATTTCTACGGTTGGGGGATTGTTCCCATCAAATGCAGGGAATTTGAATTACAATTTTACCTGAAATTGCTTAGAGAAAATGTTAAATCAATTCAATCAACTAGGGTTCTGCAATAAGTCTCAAAAAGTTGTAGAGCTTACTGGAGCAGCCTGGATTCAAACTGCTGATTTTACCATTAGTGGGCGAGAGGTAGAGTGGGTTTGGACTCTCATAACTGAAGAGCACAAACTCTTCTCTAACTCTGGGACATTGTTTGACAATTCATCAATGGGAAAAATAACCAAATCCCGGTCCTCAGTCCTTCATACTTGATCCTTCATCCTGCAGTTCCGTCAGATAAACTGACTTTTTCTTCTGTTTATACCTTCCTTCCTTCCCTCCCTTCCATTTGTATTACATTGTTGGGATCCTTTTATTTAAGGAGTCAGCACTTGCACTTAATTCATTATAAAATAAACCTTTCAACACCTTAAGATCCCTGATTAGTCTGTCACTTTAAAAAAAAATCTAATTTAAATTAATAATTTGGATGCAAAACAAGTAACCTAATACTTAACATTTCTAAACCTAAACAAGTCATAGTTAAACTAACATTGCTCAAAAATACCTTTACTTAATCCACAATTTTCCCTCCATGGTGTTGATTCCTGTGGAATGCTTTCACACATTACCTCTCAGGTGGTTTGGCGTCATGATTTTACAGCTTGCTAGTTTTCTTTATTTTTTGTTAACAACAGTGCTGGGCATGTTATTTAGCAAGTGTAACTTTTTACTTATTACTCCTTTTGAAAATGAAAAATATTACTTTACTTATTACTTGGTATTAAAAGTTAATAGTTACGTTACTTGTTATATTGCTATATTACTTTTGCAGTTTTACGATGCTGCAAATACATGAACCAGAATAGAAAGTGTGCATGAAGACGCCCACAAAGTCCATGCGCCTACCACCTGGCGCTTGGCTTTAAATTTCTCATGAGGGTGTAAAATATTTAATTGCACCATCATAGAACCGGGCCTGTTTCTTTCTTGCCCTCAGAGGCTATATATTCGATGGTTCACCAAAGTGCAATTCGACGCTATGCAAAGATGCAGGTTTTATGTTTTATGTACTTTTATGTAAATTGTAATCCCTTACACTGCTCGTTCCTGGGCAAGGTACTAATATTACTACACTACACTGATTAACCAAGAGAACATGAATTGCCAAGTTTCCTGATAGGCATGCCATACATCATAATTAACTAAATGAGAGGTGCAGTTTAAAGCACCATTAATACTAAGTGGACCTTTTTTTAGATCAAGAACCAGGTCATTTTAGGCATATTTTCTAAAATGATGGTTTGCACAGTTATGATTCCAATTGTATTGAGATAGTTTTTCTTGTTTCCTTAAGTAATTGTGTTTGTGTCTTCTTTTAAATTTGGATTTGAAAATCCAATCATCTCAATTGAACCCCGGCCTGAATCAAAACATATGAACCCCAGTTGTCATTACTCGGCTGTTCGGCGGCCAATAGTAGTCTGGTTTTACTCGGCAGGTTCCAGCAACAAACAACGCTGGGCAGCAGGTGTGAATGTTTGGATGTGTTAATGTCAAGCAGGGTGGCAATGAAAAAATGCTCCAGGAAATGAAATACAAGATGAGGCCCAACAAGCATCAGCAAAAAGAGAGCGTGTGCCGAGAGCCTGACTTAACATAACATTTTAAAAGCAGCACAGTTCCAAAATGAGACACCCATAGTATACAAACACTTGAATTGCATCCCATTGATTTAAAAAGTAAAGGTTCTTTGGTCAATTTGATCTGATGGTGAGGTCAGACAACAAGTCAGGGATTCCCCAGAATCGTTAAAGGTTGCCCATGAATTTCCCATGACAATGTTTATTGTATTCATTGCCATATGGCTAATAACATCCTCAGGCCCTTCTGTGAGCAAGCATTACATTGAGTTCATTAATTTAATGTTTAGACGGGACTGCATAGTGAAATAAGTGCCACTACTCCTTAAATTTGACTGTACAATGTCCCAGCCTGAGCTCTGACCGTGGTATGACACCATACTTTTAATGAACTCTACCCCTCACCCCCCCTTAGGGTTTCTTATAATGCCTTAGCATCTCATTTCAACTGTAGCGGATCCTAATCTCTCTTTCCCTCTGGCACCTCTGCTCTCCCTCTCTAACCTGAACGTGAACCCTGGAGCCTAGAACACATGGTAGTCATCCCAGTTCAGGATGCCTCCTCTCCAGTGTCTGAACTACAACTCTATTCATAACTTGGCCTAGATTAGTTCATCAATCTTTATTGCATAAAATTGTAAATAAACATTAATAAAGACGAATGACCAAATCACGTAGCTTTTCTCATTTTCTCTGTTTGCACATCCTCGCCTCCTCTCCTCGCGTCTTACTCCCTACCAACTGAGATACCAGCAGACAGGACAAAATGAGACATACATCCTACAGAGCCATCATTTTAAAGCAAAGTCAAATAAATATGATGTGTGGAACGGCTGCATCAGCTCTGCATAGTTGTTTTACTCCTCTGAGTTTTATGATCTCTGTCAGAACGGTGGTAGTGGCAACATATATTTACGTTTAATTAAATCCGCCATGGAATAAGAATGTGAGACTGCTTTCTTTAATTTGTCACGGTTGGCGAAAAGACTTTCGCAGAGGACAGACCTGTGCGTCCTCGCTTATAGCTCGTGCGGCAAACCTCCTCTGTCCTGGAGACGCATTTTAGGGAAATGAGACACCCTTCAAGATGGAGCGCTGAGAATGATTTCCGGATCAAAGGTAGGAGGACGGAGGGGAGGAGGATGCATAATATAGAGAAATAAAAGGACCTTAAGTCTAAGCCAAGGCACAGAACAGGGCTGTCCAGCATATGCGTTATCATTCAGTATTAGTGTTGAACCCCTATCGTCAGAAACCAAACTTGAGTATTGTTTTAAGTTAGCATGCTCGCTAGCCAGCTATTCCATTTTCTGGTGTGTCTAGGACCAGTGTTGTAATTAGTTTGAAAAAAATTTGACCTCCCATTACTCAATCCAGTTCAATCAGAGGTGCCCTTCAACAACTTCAAAGTTGCAACACTAAAATATTTCAACTACTCGTGTAGAAAATAGAAAACAAGGCACTGTGACCTAGTGAGCAGCCAGACTATGCATTTTAACTATGAGCTAAGCATGAACACTCCATATGGTCTAGTGGTCTTACAGTTTCAAACAGACACACCAAAATGTGGATGTAATCATTTTTAAGAATAACAACTGTTTGATTACTGAATTGCAATTTACAAGTGTCTGTATTACACAAAACCTTGACGTTATCGTGTCAGGTCCAGGTCAGTGTTAGGGACTAAGTGCCAGCAGCCCTGCCGGACTTATGGATGTTTCAGTGGTACTTAATGGCACTCTGTAAAGGGTGTGATGTGTCAGTGTAAATGGACTCAGACAGACAGCAGGTTGTGTAAAAATTGTTTTAGAGGCTCTGGGGACAGAGCCGGTCACTGCTGTTTCCACTAACACGCAGTTCCTTTCTGTCCACTCCATTCGCCCACACAGTTCTGTCATTATCAGCTTCCACACACCCACAACAGGCTCAACTCCACCGAGGTTCACGCATCCTTACCCCCTCTGCTCCATGCTACGCTTACACAACCCTCTTCCTCCCTCTAAACCTCAACTTTAAGTCTCCGCCTCTCTGTTTTCTCCGAACATACACCGACAGTTTCTGTTTTCATTGGAGACAACATGTGACCCCGTCTCTCGGCTCTCTTTCATCATCCCGCTCCCCCCGATCCTCTCTGACTTATTTTGTCCTCGTGTCTCAGCTTCTATGAGTCATTTGTCTCGTCTCCACATTCACATCACAGCGCCAAGACTGACACCCCGTACAAAATTTGAAATAACGCTGTCTCTTGTCCTCTTGGCTGGGCGGCCTCTGTTCCTCTGAATTCATCGTTCCTGTGTTAAAGTAGAACAGAGCGGAGCATAAACTGTCTTTCACCTCCTCAACTTACCGTTCACTAGACTCTTTATTTGTCATCCCTCAAGTTAAACTATTGTCAATGAATCCTCTGGCTTCACAACCGTTTTGCAAATGCTTCTTTACTGTTCATTTTCTCTTATATTGCTTCTCTACAATGCCATCAAAAGCCCCCCTGTCATTAGTGTGAGGTCCCAGTTGACCATTCACAAACAGCATTTGTCCTTACTGAGTTTGCAAAGTTGCTAAAAGGTTGTCCTCAATCTGGGTCAGGTCCTCTGTGGATAGCAGCTTAAAACAGTTTATCACAGCTTCTCCTAAACTGACATAAGGGCCAGCTATATGAGGGGTCTTTTACAGTTTCAGTTGTAAGGTTTGGAGAGGTTATTCTGTTAAATGCCTAGGAATGCCAGTTCAGGAAGAAGGACTTTAGTTTGGCATTAAAAAAAAGTTCTGGAAAACCATTGGTGACTCTGAAAGGGAAATCAGGGCTAGGCTCAGGCTGTGCTTAGAAAGAGAGATGTGCGGACCCGGACTGGAGATATTTTTAAGCCAGGGAAAAAGCACTTTGAGGATCTCCTGATTCCCACCAACACGTCCTCCTTGGAGGAGGCAGAGTTTGAAGACTTGGTGGAAGAGCAAGGTTACAATATTGTAACCCTCAAAGCAGGCATTGTGAAGATCTGTCCCTGCAAAAAGGCTGGGACGAGACAGGCACTGACGAGATCCTTGAAGCGGTTAATCCATCTGTGGAGATCAGTCAGTGGGCAAATAGCTGCTGAATAGAAAATGATAGCTAAGCAGCAGGATGTGCTGCCATATATACTGTGGGGTCGGGTAGAAAAATATACCCTCAGAACAAACCAACTAAATGAGTTGTGTGCTTTCCAGCCCCGAGGAGGAGAGCAGTTTTCACAACAATGGTGTCTGGTAATGGATGAGTGTAAGGATGCAGCCCAAGAGGTGGAAGCTAGCCCAGTACAATAGAGCTTAGAGGAGAAGACAGAATGACAGGCACATGGGTTTGGAGGCCATCCGGTCTGTGCATATATGTGTGTGTGTGTGTGTGTGTGTGTGTGTGTGTGTGTGTGTGTGTGTGTGTGTGTGTGTGTGTGTGTGTGTGTGTGTGTGTGTGTGTGTGTGTGTGTGTGTGTGTGTGTGTGTGTGTGTGTGTGTGAGTATGTGGATGCATGACTAAGCTTATCCCTTGTGCAAAGATTGTGAAGTGTCTTGGCTTTGGACGGCATGGCTACAGACTACAGGCTGCTGCAGTGTGACATCTCCATCCAGAATGTACCTCCCAGCTGCACCACATGGAGCCAAAGTCGTCCCGGTCCAACGCGTTTCTCCCAGCTGTACCATCGGGGGCCAAAGTCATCACGATCCAATATGGGCCTTCTGGAGGCAGCATCTAACGGCAAACATATCAAAACACAACTTGTACTCTCAGCTCGGCCATCTTAAAAAAGACTCTTCAATCCAGCGATTACCCTCCAGCCGTCTCTCTGCACGCCAACAAACATAAAGAAAAACATATTCTTCTCAGAGAAGTACACATAAAGTGTAACATAATGAAACACAAGTAATTGCCCTCCAGTCATTTCATCCAGAACACATAAAAAATATCATCCCGGTAGGGCCATCCAAAGCAAGTAATGTTTTATTCCAGTAATTACCAACCAGCCATTTCATCTAAAGCCACAGGCACTGCCAGCTAACGTTCCTAGCTGGGTTCCACCATCTGAAAACAAAGACAATATTGATGTGGTCACACCTGGAGCCAAAGTCATTGTGGTCCAGCATGAATGTATGTTCCTGCCTCTTATCTGTTATCTTTTATTATTTTTCCTCTCTGTCCTTTTTTCTTTTATGTTTTAATGTCCGCAGTAAACAGTAAAAAGACAGTACCCTCTGGACATTTTAAACATGTGGGTCTGCCATCTGCACACCATAGTCCCAGGTGTGAAGTGAGGCAGTTCAATGCCAGCAGTCAGTATGACGTTAGACTGCAGGTTAGTCAAAGGGAGAGAGTGTTTGATACTCTCTTATTTTTACATGCAGGGTTCCTTATTTTTTGGTTTAACATTTTCCAATTTTAAATTGATGAGATTTGAAAAACGCATGTTCAAACATTAATAATTCTATCATTGATGTAGCTTTTGCAGCTTAAGAACCTCTTGTTCTAACAGACTGCCCTCCTACACTTCAGCAATACTTAAACTGAAGATTTCAAAGTTAAGTGCTGTGTGAATACTTTCCATGATGATGGCAGAGGATTTCAGTCTTTGAAGAATCTCTAAATTAACTCAATCCGTATAATTAATGATCTGAGGATAAAGCTTTACTATTTTACCACAAGTTAAGGCTGAGGTCCAGCTCCACTGGGACACACGTTTTGGCTATCAGTGGACTTTGTTAATTACAATAAGATGAAAGACTGCCCTTCTTATTGTCACCAAAACCCACATGGAGATCCAAATCAACACTGCATCTATCAGTCTATCTACCAACAGGTATTGTGTGTATCAAAACCTGATATATCTCCTACTTCAGGCACACGGTAGTTGACTCCCACAGACCAACACAGTGGTTTTGCTATTTTAATGGGGTTGACAATAAAATACAAATATATATATATATTTTTTAACTTCAGTTAGAATAAAAAAAGTTAATTATACTGACAGGCAAACTTTAGTGCATGGGAGAGCAAAACTAGTTTCCCTTCAGGAGGAATGGGTGTATCTAATCGGATCTAAACTAATTGTGGTCTTGTGAATAAAGTCTATCCTGTCACATTGCAAAAAAGTGGAGATATTGTGAGTTTGTTATACTGCTGCAAAATGTTTTTTGCGTTATTGATTGTTTATCTGCAGAGAGAGTGAAGACGCAGAACACCTTGTGCTTGTCATTAGGGTCGAGGTTGAGTGTGAAACGTATGTGACCAAAACACCGGAGCTTGTTGTTTGGATCTCCTGCCGACACTTAGCACCGGTTTCTTTTAACTGTCAAAGCAATCAATAGTTGCTAAAGCCTAACCAGACCATGCACATCATGTGTTAGCCATGACCATGATATTTCCCTTTCCTTCAGCAAGTAGTTGGCTGTGTCATTGCCTCGCCCATAGAGAGAGTAGAAGACCCATATTTGCTGTTCCTGAAGCCACTGACATGACTCATTTGTTGTTGAGGTGTGAGGAATTGCTGGAAGTTTATGACTCCCAAACAAACATAAAACTGTCTCGGCTAGTCTCCGTTCGCTGCAATAAAGCACCATTTGATGTTTTTGGATCACCTACAGCTTTATCACCAATTACTTTCTGACTTTATTAGAAATGCTACTTCACATATCCCACAACGAGACAGCTGATAACAGATTGGAAAGTTTGGTACAAAGAATACATTTGTAAAGACTAAAAATCTTATCCTGGACCCTCCTTATCTATAATAAACTATCGGAGAGATTTAGTGGGTAATAAAAACTGTCTCCGCCAACTGAACCACATAAAGCAATGACTCTCCTGAAATATTAAACCTACATCCAAAACACTTGTCACAAGCACAAATGAGCCTCCTGGAGAAGAGGTTCTTCATTATAGTCCCTCCGAACTTGTGAGGAAGAAACTTCAAAGGAACACTATAATTAGAGATAGTACCCAACATTTGTTTACGGCTTCATTTGGGAAACAACTGTCCCCTCTTTGACAAGACGGGAAAGAGCTCTGCTACAGATGAGACAGACCCATTACTTCAAATAATCATCCATGATATTCTCATAATTAAATGTATGCTTTGCTATTTCTAATAACTGCCTAAATTTACATGCATGTAATAATCCCATTATGGACCTGAGTGAGACATTAGTCCAGTTATGTGACCTTCATTGCCTATAATTTATCTAATTGCCTCTTTGGCCATTATGCGGACATAAAATGAAAACAAGGTTTGGTCTGCTATACAGAAAGCAGGCGTCAGAGAACACTACATATGTATGTATATATATATTGTCTGACGCGTGCGCTCCCATTCACATCAGGTAAAAGCATCTCTAACTGCGTTGGACAGGTAGCCCTTTTAAACTCCTACTCTCTTTCCCTGCACACATCAGGCGACAGCACTGCCAACTACTGTGGACAGCTACCCTTTTTAACTTACAGTCTGACACACATACACACACACATTCTCACTTCCAACTCATCAAATACAGACGCTTGGTCAGTGGCCCTCGGCGAAGCCCCGAGACACCCTTTAGCGTCTGTATGAGACGCACCAGGCTTTCAACTAAGTCCCATGTAAACCCATCTGCTTCGAAATTAAAAGGCAAGAGCAACTGGCGTAGTATTAATAGCCAGACAGTCCAAATAGGGCAGGAGGGAGTTGAGGATGGATGAGGAACAAACACAAGACTATCACCCAGGAGACTGCAGTTTGCATCACCTGTGAAACCAAGTCAACTTGGTATTTTACTTTAACTTGCTTTTGTGATGTGACTTACGAATCATATTTAACTATTGACAGTAACTTAACGAGCGTACTTATTTTATCTTACATACATACATACATTCATTCATTCATTTTCCGTAACCTGCTTATCCAGTTAAGGGTCGCAGGGATGCTGGAGCCGATCTCAGCTGTCAATGGGCAAAGGCAGGGTACACCCTGGACAGGTGGCCAGCCTATCACAGGGCTGACATATAGAGACAGACAACCATTCACACTCACATTCACACTCACGTTCACACCTACGGGCAATTTTAGAATCTTCAATTAACCTAAGCTGCATGTCTTTGGACTGTGGGAGGAAGCCGGGAAACCGGAGAGAACTCACGCTGACACAGGGAGAACATGCAAACTCCACACAGAAGGTTGTCTGGCCCGGGAATTGAACCCGGGCCCCTCTTGCTGTGAGGCGACAGTGCTAACCACTACACCACCGTGCAGCCTACATACATACATACTTATTTTAACCCAAACTTAATTAGTTTGGTACTTAGTACTTTTGTAAGTATACTTGAAAAACTAAGTAAACCTACGTTGGAAGTTTATTTTTAAAGGACACTATGCATGTAACAAGCGGAAACACGCCATCCCTGAGACGGCCAAAATTAGTGCCATAGTTTGAAGCCTAGTGCCACTGACCAAGCGTTGGTATTTGATGAGTTGGGAGTGACAATGTGTTGCACACACACCCAAAATGTCCAGTATCCAACCCAAACAATCCTGAGGATTTAACACAACCAAGCGTGTGTAACTGTAGATGTACAGTAAGCATCGCTAACAACAGGAGACGGGTGTCTCTCTCTCTCTTTCTATCCCACAAACACACACACACGTTCTTTTACATGCACTCAATGTGAAGGTGCGACCGACTGCAGCAGACAGGTATCCTCATGGTGGCCCTTTCTGTCACTTGATCTCAACGTCTTTTTTTCCCTCACTCTCTATGTCCTATATGCTCTCTCTCTTTCTCTCTCTCTCTCTCTCTCTCTCTCTCTCTCTCATACACATTAAATTGTGTTTTTGGCCAACTGGAGGTGACAGCGATCTTCTCCCGTCCTCTCGCTTCCTTTCCTTCCTGTGTCAACTTCAGCTTGTCTTGATTCTCACAGTGTTTTCTTTCTCCGTCTCCAGCCTTGTCCCTATTCCATAATGCCTACCCTTTGTAAGTAGGGTTATATGCTTTTTTTGAAAAACTTCAGATCTTGAAATGGAAGAGCAGATTACCCAAATGTGTCAAATACAGCAACTTGGTCTGTGGCACTAAGTTTCAAACTATGACGCTCTAAGTATCCCTCTTGCATCAGTTCTGGACGTGTCAGGAACTGTTCGCCAATATATGCTCGTTAAATGCACTAAAGTCTTTCCATTTACAATCTGTACACATACTACATCCAATGTCCCTGGACCCTCACATCGGAACTCCCAAAAAAACCTTTAACGGGGAGAATAAAAAGGAAGAAACCTTAGGGAGAGCAACAGAGGAGGGATCCTTCTCCCAGGATGGACAGAAGTGCAATAGATGTCATGTGTACAGTATAAACCACATAATATAAATACATTATACAATATATATAAACACATTCAAAGATATAACTATTTCATATAGTAAGCAGAATGATGATGGAAAAAGTATGACTACTAATAAAAACAGCACCAGTGGATATAAAATAATAATAATGATAATAAAAACATTAATGGTATCAATAATAGGAATAGAAATAATAATAATAATAATTAAGCCTTTATTAGTCCCACAATGGGGAAATTATTTCTCTGCATTTAACCCATCCCGGAGGAGCAGTGGGCTGCAATGAAGCGCCCGGGGAGCAACTTGGGGTTAGGTGTCTTGCTCAAGGACACCTCGGCATGTTGCTGGTAGAGGGGTTTGAACCACCAACCTTGTGGTTACGGGACAAGCGCTCTACCTCATGTGCCACAGCCGCCCCAAAATAGGACGTTGCATGGAAAGCTGCAAGGAAAGAAAGCACAAAGTCTCTAGGGAAGAAGCAAAATTAGTAATGTGCATTAATGGGACATGGATTTATAAAGATAGAGATGGAGAAGAGTAGAGAGGAGCTCAGTTTATCCTAGTTGGTCTCCCGGCAGTCTAGGCCTATAGCAGCAAATCTAGGTGCTGGTCCAAGACAAACCTGAGCCAGCCCTAACTGTAAGTGCTATCAAAAAGGAAAGCCCAGGAAGCTGGTTCCACAGAAGAGGATCATTTTAAACCTAATTTGTGATTTTACAGGGAGCCAGTGCAGAGAAGTTAATACAGGAATATGATCTCTTTTCTTAGTTTTTGTTAGTTGCACAGTATGTGCATGTGAAGATTATGATATACTGTTTATTTAACGTGTGGGATTTATATTGGGGTATATAGGGATGATATGTGCAATTTATGTACATAAAAAACAGTAAAATTATTATTTAGAACGGTAGCACTGTGTGTCTTACTAAAAGGTACAACACAATAGAAGTCCTCCCATGTATCACTTTCTTTGCTTTTTTCACAGCATGTATGAGCACGTTTTTAGTTGTGTGTGTGTATCTTTTCAGTACAGTGACATGATAGAATTCACCAGAGGAACTACATTTTCTCGCATGTCTTTAATCTATTCTTTAAATATGTCACATGTCAAGATTTTAAATGTGTGAAGTGTCCACACTTTGTAAAGTCTTCAACAAAGCACAGATGAGCTACAGCACTAACACTGTGAATGATGTTAAAAAACCCACTAACATCTTTGAAAGGAATCGGTAGAATCGCTTCTCCCTCTAAAAGGTATCTCCAGGTGTTGCCTTATCAGGTCAGATGATGACACAAACTGCGTAGCTGCAGGGCGATGAACGCTGCATCATTCGCCAGAACAATACCAACACATCGGACCTCAGAAGCTCTGCTACATTGCATGTGCCTCCAGCGTGTAGCATTGAAAGTCACGGAGGATCCGGGCATGGATATCACAGCGCACATACTCTTTGCTACTGTAAACATGGCTGGGCCTAAAGTGAACACAGGAACCAGACATACATGTCACATACAATCCAACAGCATTTGAGGATAAATGCTATCAACTGCCACGCTTTGGTACACGTCTTCACTGTAAGGACATGAATAATAATAAAAATGCGCTGCTGGTTGTGGAATTAGATCACTGTCGGTCCATATTACAGTTTTTTTTCTCTGTGCTTCATGCTCTTTTTTTACAGACTGCGTTGCCTCATGTTCATGCAGTCACACTCATGTATGCCTGCAGAAGAGCAAGCAGCACAGCCGCGGGTCTACTGCTGGATGCTGAGCAGCAGAGCTGGAGCGAGTCTCATCCCATCAAAACAATAGGCTGTTAATTGATGTGAGCTTCAGAGGCGAGCTGTCATCTTGTCAGTATGCAGATTATTATTGTTGTTATGTATTCATGATGCGGTCTGTTAAATAGGTTTTGAAAGGTTGGTTGTTTGCAGAAAATGTTTTTATTATCTAGTTGGCCGGTAAAAGACTGGAAATGGGAGAACACAACGAGCCTGGCTCTATTCAAAATGTAACAAAATCAACCAACCGACACCTCAAAGCTCAATAATTGCAGTGTTTTATGGTTTGTTTTCTTCACACAATAACTGAAGTGTAAAAATGACATGTGGCTGCTCTACGGAGAGACATTCACCAGACATATCATTGAGCATACAGGCAATTATAGAGCCATGTAACACATCAGAACACAGGCAGAAACCTCCGGGTCTGAAAAAGTGAAGCCAAAGCGGAAGTGCCTTAAACTTGCACTTTTTCTTACGGCCATCAGGGGGCGACTTCTCTGGTTGCAAGAAGAAGTCCGATTGTATACATGTCTATGACAAAATGACCCTACTTCTCAAGTAATTTATTACCTCAACATTGTAAACATGAGTTTATAGTCTCAATTGTTTCTTCAATACAGCGTCTACAGCTCAGGGATAGAGCGGGTCGTCCTCCAATCAGAAGCATGAAACCACAGCTCCTCCTGTCCAAATGTCAAAGTGTCCCTGGGCAAGATACTGAACCCTAAATTGTCTCCAAAGACTGTGCCATCAATGTGTGAGTGTGCTTTAATATGAATTGGTTTTGTTTGTTTGAATGTGTGTGTAAATGTGTGTAGTTGACATTTAGTGCACACTGCTTTGAGTGTAAAGTAAACTAGAAAGGCGCTATAAAAATGCATGTCAATTTACCATTTACTAAATCATTTTTTTCCATTTAGAGTAAAATAGACAAAGCCCTGATGCACAGTAACACTTACTCACAGCACTAAACATTAAAGGATTTGCCTGCCAACCTTCTACATATTGTCCAGGAATGACTGCTACGCTGGTATTGATTTCCCCTTCGTGAGTCATCACGGCAAAACATAGTCCTGGAGTCGCCTACTGTGACAAAACTACCACGGAAGAGGTTTTGAGTGCTTTGCCAGGTGTTAAGTTTTGTGTCTGAATCTTGTGCAGTTGGACGCAATGCAGGGACAAAATATGTCCACAGTGAGACAAGAATAGAGATCAAACTTGAGATCAAAACGAAGGTCGAATTTGAAAATGGGCTTTGTCCGAGGAACAGCGGCAGAAATAGGGGGAAATAGAAAGCACCCCCCTGGGCTGTTTTTTATTTCTGTATATAGACACTGCTTCACAAACTGTTACCGGAAATTTAAAATATAACCAGAGAAAACAGATCAGGTACATAGATTTTTTTTTTTTTCACTAAATGTTTAAATTACCTGTTAACTAAAGAAAAGAAAAAACTGACATTTTTAAATGTGTTTCCTGTATTTACTTTGTTAGTCACAATCTGCAAAATTGAGTTACTTTTTCTTCCAGCTGCTGATATCATATTCCATAAGAGAAATCATTTATTTCCCCATTTCCAGAGTCAATTAAGCATGAAGTTGCCAGATTTGCACAAGGGACTGCTGTAAAGAAACATCTTCAGCGCTAACTACAAACTGCATAACCGCCCTGATCCTCTTAATGTCTGTCTGATGGATTAATTGGGGCTAAATACTACCAGAAGTCTGTGTTGTGGTGTAAGCCCAATGCTAAGCACAGGGTTGAATTTCCTTTCATTTGTTTCTTATCTTGGAAAACCGGTTCAGATCCCCGGTGACAAACATTTCTTTTGTTGTATAAACATAAAAAGAGGACATGCACATATGTATATATAGTTATAGTTATGAGGACAGGGAAACAAAGCCAGAAGAAGAGCCTTTTATGTGATGGTGCATGTGTGAATGTGTGTGTGTGTGCTTTCAACAGAAGTTCTCTGGCTGGAAGCCTTCACTGCTCGACATGTCATCGCTGTCATAACTTCTAATGAGGACACATGAGAACACGTCATTAGAGTCAAACATATCAACACACACAAACTGGAGATGATAATACACATGCACACATATACACTCCTCGTATACTGTCCTTCATGTTTTCCAGAGAGAGAGCATTTCAATAATTTTCCTGTCAGAGAAATGACTTGGTTGTTACGGTGTCGGCCTTGACTCTTGGGTTTATTTTTCCCAGTTTTTCCCGACATCTTTCCCTCTCCTCGTCTGTTCCATGTTTTGTCTCTCTCCCTGTGGCTGTGGGTGTGGCTCCCCCCGCCCTCCCTCCTGCTCCTGGTTGCTGGCTGATTGAGCACACCTGTATCTCATCACTCTCATCAGATAGTATGAGCTCTCAGCCAAACACTGATTCAGTTAGTGCAGTTCGTCCACTAATATTTCCTTGTGCTGCTGCACTTCACTAATTGTTTGTTTTTCTGTGTTCCACAAACCGGTTCTCTGTCTGCCTGCTCTCACCTGCTCTCTGCCAGCCACGCCATCCACCACTTGATGACATCTTCCCCTTTTTTTTTTTATAAATTCCCTCAGTCATTTTACTGGTGTGTTTGAGTTTGCTTTCGATTCCAACCAACTCTGCTGAAACGCAACACTGGTAGAGCCGGTCATCATGTTCAAAGGCTGAGTCCTCATCACAACGGCCCCGGTTTGAATCTGACCTGTGGCCCTTTGCTGCATAAGATCCCCAGACTCTCCTCCCTTTCCATTTGTCTGGAGGCGTCTAGTAAAGGCAACTGGAATGTTTGAGGAGACCTTTAACTTATGTAATAACCATCATAGGCCCATGATTTGACACTGAAGCAAAATGTTTTTTTCACAACCTAAAATATATTTTGAAAATGGATCAACAAAAATTTGAATCCTGAGCAACTGATTAACACAACGCATTAGTAAAATAAATAAATACAAATGATTGGTTTTTTTGACCAACTTCTTAAACAAATCTAAAGATCTAGTGGTGTGAGCTTGTGCAGCCTGAAAGCGTTCTTCCTTCTTTTTTGCCTCCATCTGGGACCCTCTAGTGGCCCGTTGTTTTTTGGGTGGGGAACAGGCAGAGGTGGATGGCTCATCATCATCCTACTCCGTGGTGCGGCTGCTACTTTTGCCAGGCTCTGCAGCAACCTCTTCCTCACTTTACCGGCCACAAGTAGCTAGAGGATGATGATGAACCACTACCACTGGGGGCCACGTCAGCTAAAGGCTAATGGTTTCCCCCAACACATGAGTCCATCAGGACTGGGGGCTCATGCATCAGGGAAAAACATGACTATGCTGTGGTCTCCTCTATATCTGTCCCTGTTCACGCATGATGTCACAGTCACTTACGCTTCACGTGGAAGTAAACTGAGCTCATGAAAGAAAACAATATCTCACCTTTTTATATTTTCTTTTTAAATTGTCCCATTTCTTAGAGACCTGTGTGGAGGTGAGGCGTCCCTATAGGCCTATCATCTTTATGAACTCTCTGTAAAGTATAACCACATGTGATGTTTTTTAAGGACATCTGTTGTTAAGACAAATACGAGATCTTATTCACCTGTGGAACTCTTATTCAAAGTCTATATGTCATGAGCAATGTTTATTTTTGCATATACTATATGTTGCCAGTTTCACATCCAAAGTGTGTGGAAGAGCCTAAGTGTGGTCACTTACAATAAGCTACATATGTTACACACTGAATGATGACAATTTCCATTCAGTTGCCAGATGAGTTTTTATTCTGTGAATACAAACAGAAAGACAGTCTCGGGTGAATATCTTTCACTGCCGCTATCCTGACTGTCCTTTCTTACGGCTTCACTAACTTGCGTCTCTTAAGAATTACAGCGTCACTACCATACAAAAGCCACTACTGCCCCCTATTGGCGAAAGTGATTGTCGCCCTCCGATTACTTAAGGTGAAAGCAGGTTAGTTTAGAAGTAACACAAAGCGTTTTAAATTATAATAACCAGAAAATAATGGTGTGGGGGGACAAGTTAATAACACACACTAATACATTAACCATCCTGCAAATAATTGTAGCCATTAAAATGTCCAGGGTGCCACACGTACATAATATTTACAGCACACACTTGATAGGTACGTGGACCAAAGTGAAAGCGTGACATTGCATTGTTTATCATACAATGCAGACACAGCGTTGTCAAAACTAATGTAAAATTGTTAACTCACCCCCAGAACTTTTTTGCTGTATGCGTCTTTCCAGTGAAGCCAGCGCTTTTGTGACCATAGTGACTTGACATGTTGTTGCGTGTGGCCATGACTCACTCAGACATTCAATCACTGTGCTGTGCCTAAACCCCCATGTCTTTGCTTCCTCATCAGGCTGGCACTCAGGCTGACACACCTGCAGCAAATCTGAGATCGCTACCGCCCAATTACCAGCCTGCTGTATAAAGCCAGCAAAGTCAGTTGCTTGGGGAGGACAGACCCGGCAACACCTTTGTCCCACAGTGCGAGTTGTTAAATAGCCTTTTCTTTCTATAATCTTTGATCTAGGCCTGGG
The DNA here is from genome assembly GCF_027596085.1 of Anoplopoma fimbria. NCBI lineage: Eukaryota > Metazoa > Chordata > Actinopteri > Perciformes > Anoplopomatidae > Anoplopoma > Anoplopoma fimbria. The sequence goes on from NC_072449.1 coordinate 11,720,097, forward strand.
GATGGCCGGCGGTCCTACTTTTCCGTTTAGTTCTTAGTTTATAAGTTGGTTTTGTCAGGCAGGGAGGGGGGCCAGCCTCGACGTCCCTATAGGGGGTGGCCTGGTCCCCCCTCCATTTTGCTGAGTTTGTCCGGCATCCCCAGGTCCCTTTTGGTTTGCAGACTTCTTTATTTGGTAAAGTATTCATACTGCATTTCAGCTATGGTTTGATTTGGTTAATAAAACCCGTTAAAACATCTTATTTCATGGTGTCCTTCCTTTATGTTGGGGTCTCCAGTTCGAGCCACTGGGTATCTTATTCAGTTGTTTGGAGGCCGTAACACATGTAATGAACCAAGGTGTTTTTTTATTTTTTTAACCAAGGTCCGATAAATTACCAATACTGTAAACAATATGCTCTTTAAGAATGTGCCGTTATGACATGATGTAACAGGGTTAGAATAAACGTAAGCATATGTTGCATTGTGTAATGTAAGATTTCAAAGCCTAAAATAACAATAAATAATCAGCGCTTACACTTGAGTTGTTTCCCCACCTTCTCATTCAAATGTGCCAGACTTTGATTTGAGGTGGAGTTGGTGGACCACGTCGGCTTTTTGTGCTGCACGACAATCGTGTAGGAAGTTCTCGTGTATCCTTGCTCAAGGCTCCTCAGAGCATAAATAAGAGCTTTGGGACGGCTGTCAATATGATGGAGCAGAACAACTTCCGGTTCAAACGAGGATCGAGAGACTTGGGATGTACCCTACAACTAATTCAGAGTAACACTTGCTTTCTGTTGGGTGTTTTTCTGTTGTAAAAATGTACCCAGTACGAGAGTTTGAGGGTAAAAACCAAAATGAAGCAGTAACTGTTTTACAGGGGATTTAAGCAAGTATTTTAACCCGGTTTAGTGCCCTAAACAAAGAAGACTTTTAAAGGAAATGTAATTAAATAGTGGAGAAGCAGAAATGTCATTTTATATCAATCCAAATTGAACAACTTTCAATTTCAATACATGTTCAGGCACTTTTCAACAGCTTTAAAGCTGGATTTCTATGCAGGGTGTTTGTTATGTATGTGGTATACCCACATAATGAAGGAACTACTTTTTGTTGTATGCGTTGCCTGTTCTATGTGTGCGCATTGATTTGTGGTCCCTGTTATGTAGATCCAGTAAAGATTACGTTGACTACAACTCCTGGTCTAGACATCCTTATTACGTTATAATTATGAAGTAATACACAACAATTGGCGACGAGAATCGTGTTGTATCCCCGCGGTGCAATGCTCCATAAGACAGATTGAATGTGTCTTTGATGGCCGTCAGGATCACGTTGTTTACCCACCCGCATGGCGGCGGCGTTAATGGAAACGCTACGGAGTATCCTACGGAAGAAGTGACCGGATAAAAGTTTCACAGTGAGTGAAGAGAAACGAAACAAGTGAAAATGAATATTGGACGGATGGATTGTTTTGACAGTACTGTAGAAGATTGGTCTGCTTATGTGGAAAGACTTGAACAATACTGTGTGGCAAATGACGTGGAGGAGGAGAAGAAGGTTGCGGTGCTTTTGAGTCTGATGGGAGCTAAGACATACAATTTGCTACGCAACCTCACAATACCGGATAAGCCGTCTGAGAAAACGTTCCAACAGAATGTGGATTTGCTAAAATGCCACTTGAATCCGAAGCCACTAGTCATAGCCGAACGTTTCCGATTCCATAAGAGAGATCAGTTGAAGACGGAGTCTATAGCTGAATATATGGCGGAGCTGCGGAGATTGGCTGAACATTGTGACTTCGGGGCGGGACTTTTGGATGCACTCAGAGACAGGCTCGTATGCGGATTGGACAATGAGAATACACAGAAAAGACTTTTGACGAAGAGAGATCTAACACTGGATATGGCATATGACATCGCCGTTTCAATGGAAACTGTTGCAAAAGACGCAATTCAATTGCAAACGAAAAATATGGGAGAATGCTCTGTGAATAAATTTCACACTAAACCAAAGGACAGAACACAGTCATGTTTTCGGTGTGGGAAAAATTCACATGACCCAACTGAGTGCTGGTTCAAAGATAAAGACTGTAGACAGTGCAACAAACCTGGACACATACAGAAAATGTGCAGGTCGAAGCAAAGTGATAACAAATCATACCAAAGGAAAATAGGAAAGAGGGACAGAAATGTACATCAGGTCAGTGAAACTGATTCAAGCGATTCAAATGCCGATTTGTCATGTCTGAAAATTCATTCTCTTAAAGAGACAGATCGTAACATCATATGGGTGACACCTGAGGTAGAGGGAGTGAAATTAAAGATGGAGTTGGATACAGGATCTGCCCTCTCAATCATCTCCCACAAAGATTATGTGAGTACATTTCCAAAGGTGAAACTGAAACCAACCTCAGTAATGCTGAAAACATACACAGGGGAGAAAATCTCTCCTATGGGAAAATTGAAAGTTAAAGTGAAACATGGGAAGGACAAGCAAAAGTTGGAGTTGTATGTGCTGCAGAGTGAGGGTGTACCTTTATTTGGACGTGAATGGATGAGAAGCATTCATCTCAACTGGCAGTCAATAAAGGCAATACAGATCACCTCAAAGCAAAACAGAAACACTACGGATGAAAGACTAAAACGGATACTGACACAGTCTGCACAGGTTTTCCAAGATGGAATAGGCACCCTGAAGCACCTGAAAGCACAGGTTGTTCTCGAAGAAAATGCAACACCAAAATTCCACAAGGCTCGTCCTGTGCCCTACGCCATTCGCCCAAAGGTGGAGGCGGAACTACAACACTTGGAGGATCAAGGTATTCTTTCCAAAGTCGACTGGTGTGAATGGGCAACACCAATTGTGCCCGTGGTCAAAAAGACTGGTGCTGTACGAATCTGCGGGGACTTCAAGGTCACAGTGAATCCTGTCCTGCATGCAGACCAGTATCCCCTCCCACGCATTGATGATATATTTGCGTCCCTGGCAGGTGGAGAGCGTTTCTCAAAGATAGACCTTGCTCAGGCATACTTACAGATGGAAATGGAGGAGTCTTCACGAAAGTATCTGACGATAAATACCACAAAAGGCCTTTACCAATACAACAGATTGGTCTTTGGTATATCTAGTGCCCCAGCGATATGGCAACGCGCCATGGACCAAGTACTCCAAGGGATATCGGGAACCCAATGCTATCTGGATGACATCATTGTCACTGGAGTTGATGATGAGACACACTTGACAAACCTACAAAGAGTTCTGTCGAGATTGGAGGAGTATGGATTGAGGGCCAACAAGGACAAATGTGAGTTCTTCAAAGACTCAATTGAGTATTGTGGTCACATCATTGACAGACATGGACTCCACAAATCTCAGGACAAAATCGATGCTGTTCTGAGAGCACCAAAGCCGGAGAATGTGAGCCAGATGCGCTCATTCTTGGGCCTCATCAATTACTACCACAAATTTCTGCCAAACCTCTCCACGGTGTTGCACCCTCTACACGGTTTGCTACAATTGGGCAAGAAATGGAAGTGGTCCAAAGACTGTGAACGAGCGTTTAAGACTGCTAAACAGCTCATCACATCGGAGGAGGTCTTGACACACTTTGACCCCAGTCTCCCTCTGCGCCTTGCCTGCGATGCTTCCCCGTATGGTATCGGCGCTGTGCTCTCACACAGAATGCCTGATGGGACGGAGCGGCCCATCGCTTTTGCGTCAAGATCTCTAAACGCTGCAGAATGCAACTATGCCCAAATTGACAGAGAAGGCTTGAGTTTAGTATGGGGGGTGAAGAAGTTTAACCAATATCTATACGGAAAGCATTTCACATTGATCACGGACCATCAACCCCTTGTGTCGATATTTAACCCTCGAAAGTGTGTTCCAGCAATGGCAGCGGCACGCTTGCAACGATGGGCTCTGTTTCTAGGTGCTCACACCTACACCATTGAATTTAAAGGGACAAGACAGCACGGAAACGCGGATGGACTCTCACGCCTCCCACACGAGCCACACCCGGTGGGGAACATGACTGATCCAGCTGACGCGTTCCACTTGACCCAACTGGAGTCACTTCCGGTCACAAGAGCTCAGATACAAAAGGAAACCAACAGAGATCCCTCAGTATCCAAGGTATATGAGTTGGTGTTGAATGGATGGCCAACTCATGGTTACCCCCTGCTACCTGAGTACTCCACCCGTCGTGACCAGCTATCAGTGTGTCAAGGCTGTGTCATGTGGGGCTCACGTGTCATTGTACCACCCAAGCTGCGTTCAAGAGTGCTGGAGTCACTGCACGAAGGGCATCTCGGTGTAGTAAAGATGAAAAGCCTTGCTAGAAGCTACGTCTGGTGGCCTGGCATAGACAACCAAATTGAAAACCTCGCTAAGACCTGCAGTGGGTGCCAGCAGATACAGCGCCAGCCCCAGACAGCACCCCTCCACTCATGGGAGTGGCCCACTACTCCATGGCAACGTATTCACATTGACTATGCAGGACCCTTTATGGATCGGATGTTCCTCATTGTGGTGGATGCCCACTCAAAGTGGCCCGAAGTATTCACAGTGAAACAGGCCACATCTGCTCAAACTGTGGACATGCTGCGAACACTCTTCTCACGCACAGGTTTGCCTCAACAACTGGTGAGTGACAATGCAAGCATATTCACTGGGGAGGAGTTCCAGAAGTTCATCAGGAAGAATGGTGTCAAGCACATTACCTCAGCTCCTCACCATCCTGCAACAAATGGATTAGCGGAGCGTTTTGTACAGTCTTTCAAACAGTCGATGAAAGCAAGTGGGAAGGAGGGAACGTTGTTACCACAAAAAGTGGCAAACTTCCTGCTGGCTTATCGAAACACAGCACACGCTACAACGGGACAGACACCAGCGATGCTGTTCATGGGCAGGAACCTGAGATCGCGTTTGGATTTGCTAAAGCCAGACATTCGCAAACATGTACTGGAAAAGCAGTGTACAAGTGGACAAACACGAAAACAACTGAGAACCTTCAGTGTGGGACACCAAGTGCTTGCCAGAGACTATAGAGGTAAAAACCAGAAATGGCAGCTGGGGGAGATTCTGTCACAGACCGGACCACTGACGTACACCGTGCGTGTAGGGCCTGACATGGTCTGGCGCAGGCATGTTGACCAGCTACTGGAGGCAACGGCTCGCAGTACCACGGCTAAGGATTCAATAACACGTGAAGACTCGGAGGAGGCTGCTTCAACAGCACCAGAGGACTTTGATGATGACATTGAATCCACAGGGGCTGCTGAACGCCAACCAAGTTCGACTGGTTCTCCACCCAGGCGTTACCCTGAGAGAAATCGCAGAGCACCTCAGAGACTTGATTTGTAGTCATGACTGACTACCACCCCTTTGTTGTTGTTGTAATCAAGTGATGTTTGTTTGAAGATTGATTAAGTGTCTTATTTCTGTTATAACTATAGTTATCTAAGACAGTACTTACCTTCTGATGTTTACAGGTTACGTCGAAGCTGGAAGGGAGGAATTGTTCTTAGTTTATAAGTTGGTTTTGTCAGGCAGGGAGGGGGGCCAGCCTCGACGTCCCTATAGGGGGTGGCCTGGTCCCCCCTCCATTTTGCTGAGTTTGTCCGGCATCCCCAGGTCCCTTTTGGTTTGCAGACTTCTTTATTTGGTAAAGTATTCATACTGCATTTCAGCTATGGTTTGATTTGGTTAATAAAACCCGTTAAAACATCTTATTTCATGGTGTCCTTCCTTTATGTTGGGGTCTCCAGTTCGAGCCACTGGGTATCTTATTCAGTTGTTTGGAGGCCGTAACACATGTAATGAACCAAGGTGTTTTTTTATTTTTTTTAACCAAGGTCCGATAAATTACCAATACTGTAAACAATATGCTCTTTAAGAATGTGCCGTTATGACATGATGTAACAGGGTTAGAATAAACGTAAGCATATGTTGCATTGTGTAATGTAAGATTTCAAAGCCTAAAATAACAACAAATAATCAGCGCTTACACTTGAGTTGTTTCCCCACCTTCTCATTCAAATGTGCCAGACTTTGATTTGAGGTGGAGTTGGTGGACCACGTCGGCTTTTTGTGCTGCACGACAATCGTGTAGGAAGTTCTCGTGTATCCTTGCTCAAGGCTCCTCAGAGCATAAATAAGAGCTTTGGGACGGCTGTCAATATGATGGAGCAGAACAACTTCCGGTTCAAACGAGGATCGAGAGACTTGGGATGTACCCTACAACTAATTCAGAGTAACACTTGCTTTCTGTTGGGTGTTTTTCTGTTGTAAAAATGTACCCAGTACGAGAGTTTGAGGGTAAAAACCAAAATGAAGCAGTAACTGTTTTACAGGGGATTTAAGCAAGTATTTTAACCCGGTTTAGTGCCCTAAACAAAGAAGACTTTTAAAGGAAATGTAATTAAATAGTGGAGAAGCAGAAATGTCATTTTATATCAATCCAAATTGAACAACTTTCAATTTCAATACATGTTCAGGCACTTTTCAACAGCTTTAAAGCTGGATTTCTATGCAGGGTGTTTGTTATGTATGTGGTATACCCACATAATGAAGGAACTACTTTTTGTTGTATGCGTTGCCTGTTCTATGTGTGCGCATTGATTTGTGGTCCCTGTTATGTAGATCCAGTAAAGATTACGTTGACTACAACTCCTGGTCTAGACATCCTTATTACGTTATAATTATGAAGTAATACACAACAGTGTTATATTTCTGTCTTTTTTTTGCAGTCACAAAGTTTTAATCTGCCATAGCATTCCAACTGTGCAGAGTGCAGTCACAAAACTCTACAGGCGTACTGATCAATATTTCCATGATAACAATGGACCAAGTGACTCTAAGTAATGTGGAGGGGTCACAGAAGCAGAAGGCTTCTGCTTTTATCAAAGAAGGTGGTGCATTAAAGCCGCAAAAACATTTGAAAAACATGCAAAATACATACACAAAAAACACATCAATACACAAGATTTCTGAGATACTTATCTGAACATGGAACAAGATTGCTCAGAAACTCTAAAAATGTATAATGAGAATATGCAAATACAGTATACAAACTCCCCAAAAATAAAAAAGAAATCCAAAAATCACAACTCAAAAAACAACAAACTCCACTGAAAACAGAGTGAGAATAGAGTGAGGTATATTAAAATATCAAACAGAAAGCAGGTCATTACACTGGAAATCAACATATTATAAAGGACTCTTTTTCAAGGGAAAAGTCGATATCGAAAAGTTTCAGGCAGAAACACGTCATTAGGCTGGAAATAAAGACATCACACATTACTGAAATATATGCATAGATGAACATGTTTCGATGAATGACAGAAAACAATACTTGTTGTTACACCAAAACACAACGAGAACTGCTGGATTTAAAGTGGAACTTTAGAACAAGCTTTATTCTCTCTACCATTACTGCCAAATAAAATACAAGACAATAGGCATTCGTTATGTGTCATGGCCTTTCGCAAAAGACTCATGTCAGCATAGCAGATTTACTTACGAAGACTTGAAACCTGGTTTGGACTTGACCTCAAAGACTTAAAACTATCTCTGGGAGACAATGCTGAAATTATTTCAGGCTTTTTTCTCTTCTATTTAATTACAAGGGGGTGAAACTGATCATAAAACTCACAGTCGTGTCACGGATCAGAGTCACTGATCGGATTAACACAAAAGAGAAAAGGGAGCAAATATAACTATAGGAGATCCCGGATCAAGTTTTTTTGCTTACCAATAATTGATGATCCATATTGGCAGATACAGATCCCTTTGTTGTTTGAATATAGCAGCTGTTTTTTTTTTGCCAATTCTAAATGTTATCCTTTTACATTGTTATAGTCATCTATTGTTTTTTGTTTTAATCTCCATGAAATCACACTGATAAGGATATAAAATATTTTTTTACAATTATTAAAACAAATCTTGTAATTAGTAGTTCAATTGATGTTTTAAAAAGTTGTGGTAAACATCTCATAATTCATCTCTTATATTTGTTTATGTTATGTTCAGTTGATCCCCTTCAAACAACTAGATAATAATTTAACTTTGCCCAATACTCATTTTCACTGAACAGCACCTGGACGCATCATAATGTAACTGAATGAAACTGTTCGTTTGTTGGTCGTTAGCAGTGCTGCCACCATCCTGTCAATATAAACAAGAATTGGTTGTTTACAATGAAGCAATATCAGAAATCTGCGACGAAATGCCAATGTCCTGATCGCATATTTTACTGAATATTGGCAGAAAACGATCGTCACCAAACCGAGAGGGGGGGTCCGAGAAACCACTATTTAATACCAATGAAAATTTTAATTGCAGTTCCTTGACTCCAGTGAAATGACAAGTCGACATGTCTTTTACTTCAACAATGTTTTGACGAGTGGAAACTTTTAATGTGGTGGCCAATTTGTCCTTCAGGACCTATGGTACTTACAGGAAGACAAACAGGTACCGCTTGTGCATGTCTAAGTTTCAGTGCTTAAGACAGTATTTGTGTCAGACCCCAGATAATTGGGCTCACACAGGTTTTATATTTCTATAATAAGAAGCTTGTGTTATGCCTCTTTGGGATCCCTGCAGCAGAGAGAGAGATAAGCTGTTAACACTTGATAAATAAATGTAAGCTGATGCAACAACACGCAGGTTTTTAACACATTTATGCTTTTCACAGCACAAAGACAGACGATGACAAAAGAGAACAACAACAAAGATAGCTAGTGTCGCAAACTGTGTGGATGACTTTGCCAATTTTAGATTCGTCAGCTCAGTAGGGACAGGTCAGTCAGTAGGAAAAGGTCAGAGGTCAGACACATTTAACAGTAAAACACTGCTATTCAGACCCCAATTAAGAATTTAATAAATTGCTGATAAGATCTGCTTACTGCTAGTATTGTTTTCACCCTATGTGTTGTCATGGCAATTTTGAGTGCTTTGCCATATTTCTGTCTGCATGTGATAGTGTCAAAACTTTCCAAGATGCAGTCATGAAACTTTGCAGGCTTGTAGTTGACATCAAGATGACGTTTGAAGATGGGTGTGGACCAAGCAAGGGCGCCTGCAGTAAAGCTTTGTTTATACTCGCGATTGGCTCTCTAGTGTGAGTCTCTGCAGATGGCGCGCATTCTCCGAAACACCAGAGGGCGTACAAACAAAAAAGAAATATAAAGAATCAAAAAGACAACGAGCGTAATCCAGAGATATGCCCATAGACTGAAGGTGTAACTGCCAAAAGCCATGAACTAACCTCCACAATGAGTAGGAGGGTTTATAATTAACTGTTAACTCACATCTCATATTCATGGACTCTTTTATTGTCTTTGTAAAAAGCATATAAGGAAAGAAGTTAATTATTACACGCCGTATAAAAAAACAAAGCTTGAATATCCTGTAAACAATTAGTTTGGCTCGACATATGTTTACTCAAATTAAGATTTTTAAGACCTTCTATTTCTAAAGAGAAATTTGGCTATTGAACTATTTGTGACAGGTTGCTGGTGTGATCCCATTTCATAATGTTCCTTCTCGACTGTTATTTGGATGACTTTAAGTGTTGTTACTTAACTATTGAATGATTTTTCTTCCCTCAAAGATGGGGAAATCATGACTAGGTGAAACACATAATTTAATTGATCTCTGAATCTTTTCTTTATTTTTCATTTTTAAACTATAAATTTGAGCAAGAACACTCCTCCCTTAGTTGATTTCCATTAAAAATCAAATGGAAAGCAATTCGAAACCAGCGTTGATCCAGAAAGACATAAAGTGAAAGGGAACGGTTTCTTTATGAGATCACTGTTCAAATGAAAATCCAGAGGTATGATGTTAAATACAGATGAGTAGTCCATGGGAACAGAAGTTAATGTAGACGGCGATTAAAAAAAATGCAGTGTGATGATGGAATTACCATCAATTGTTGCACCACTTCATCCAGAACTAATGGAAATGTGTTTAATTCCATGTGAAGCAGCAAGGGCCACATTAACAATCATTAGGCTAATGGGGGATTGACGGAATGAACACACGAAAAAAAAAAACTCTGATCACACAGTAAATGTGTCACTGCTATTTGACATGATAAAAACATGCTCACACATACACACCAACCCTGTCTCCTACAAAATTACGTTCCAATACAACTTACTTACGTTCAGTTTCTTTCGAGGGAAACATAATTTCTTTTCTGATTGCAGTCAGTTTTAGAAACCTGATTAATGTTAAATCAATACACAACATAAAAAAAACAACACTTCTTAGTTATGTTTAGTTAAACATCATGCTTTGGCTAAAAATAAGTGTTTGTTATACTATTTAAGTTACAAGCTGAATAACAATAAGTAAACTTTGACTGGGACACAAATAGCGGTCTCCTGGGTGAAAAAAAAAAAATCAAATGTAATGCAGGAGAAAATATGTTTCCTTGAAACTTAATTGACAATGCTGTTCTGTTGTATGGGAATGTAATTTTTTTTAGAGGACCAGGCTGCACATTAACACGCACACACACACACAAATATGGACCATTAGGGTCATTAACTACACAAACCTAAAAAAACCTAATTGTAGGAATTAAAGTCGTATCAAAAAGGGGCACAATGTTCCGCTTGTCTCTTCAAATAAATGTTTTGGAAACTGAGTATAAAAGCTGCAAGCACTGCCTACATGTTTACCGGGTTAATTTAATATTTCAAGTATCATTCATGCCATCAAAATAATTTGCTATGAACACAACAGAAAATGCTCAACATAAGGTCTTAAATGTAGTTAAATACACAAACATAGGTCCTAGTGGTCCACCAAAATGTCATCCCTATGTTTATTAATTTGTAAGGACATCAAAATTACTGGAGCAAATATGACTTACCTTCAGACAATCTCTAGCATAGTGGATTTATTGCTAAACTTGAACAAAGTAATACTCATCAAGCTTCAGATTTCATATAATTATTTATTAAAGTTGTAACTCACTTAACATTGGCAGTTCTAAACTACTGTGATGCTCAAAGTATTTAGTTATTTTCTAGTCACCATAAACTTGACTGACTCCGGGGAAAGTAAAGACAGTGAGACCGAGCAAGAGGATCCGGACTCACATCCACAGACAACAATGGCTAAGAGCATCTAAACGTACAAACATCAAATTATCTAAATCCACATAACAAGTGTAGATAATGATGCACCTCAAATTTAAAGGATAGTTCAGATATAGTGTTTATTGATACAGTATGGTCATTGTGTCAGAAAACATTCCGAGCTCAAATTGAATTGCGCTAGAATACAAATCAGGTCTTGGGCGAATAGACTGTGTGGACATCTCAGGGCACGCCCCAATTTATAGATTAGATGTTAATTCATAACATATTGAATTAGCAGCGAAGAGAGCGTTAGCCATGGATCACTAGAAAGAATTGTTCAGTACCAGTACCATCAGTTTGCTATATCAGTATAGACTAAGATATAAAGAGAAGAGAGAAAGATAAGAAGAAAAAAGTGGGACTGGTGCATCCCTAGCCTGTTGCTTTGAAGTTGTAGATTTTGTAATTGAGATAACAAATCAAAAGAAAATAATGTGTTAACTGTCGAGTTTGGGTCCAAATTGACAGATCTCTCTTCTTCTTTTGCAGTCTCTTGAAAATGCTGACAAAAAGGGATCCTAGAATGACTCAAAAACGGCAGTGGTCTCCAACAGAGTTTGTGGCAGTGATAAAACATTTTAACGCACACATCATCAATGGTAATCTGGCCACTATGATTGAATGCCAACAGTGCAAGACTGCGGAACATCCTGCTCTTGCTAGTCGCTCTGTTCAAAATATAAGCGACTCTGTCAGGAATCGGGGCACAGCTCTGAAAAAATAACAGTTACCAAAGAAATGATGTGAAAGGGAATTGTTGCGGACATTTGCTTGAGGCCTTAAAGGTGCCATTTGCATCCGAAGTTTGACCGTGCGTTGAATATTTTCAGGGCAGTTCATAGTTAAGCCAAGATTACATGTTGAGACCTGACATTTATTATTTTACATATGGGAGTAATTTGATCTCTGTTTTACTTTAAGAAGGAGACAAATACAGTCAAGTGTTGTAAAAAATAAAAAAAATAAACACATTTATTCCTATCAGGAGAATATAACTGTCAGGTTGAAAAAAGAAAGATGATTACACTTGTTCACTAATTGGGCATAGTGTTATATGTCTTTATGTATCAGCTTTTTCAAGGTTATACTGGAAGTAGATAAGTAGTCTTATCACTCAAATAGCCCTTTGTATATCATTGATACCCAAGTTTGGATATTGTGCTGGGCTGTGTCGCAGGGGGCAGCAGGCTAAGTATGGTGTTCCAGACGAGGCATGTAACCTCTCCAGGAGGCATCCTGATCAGATGCCCGACCAACTATGCTGGAACCCACTCTCGCCTTGAACTCCTGTCCATGAAAATCCCAAACAGGACTGGAGACAAGTGACAACCCTGGCAGAGGCCAACACGCACTGGAAATGTGTTTGACTTTGTGCCGAGTATCCGGACACAGCTCTCACTTTGGTCATACAAGGACCGTATGGCTCGTAGTAACGAACCAGGTACCCCATATTCCTTCAGTACCCCCCACATGACTCCCTGCGGGACATGGTCATAGACCTTCTCCAAGTCCACAAATCACATGTAGACTGGATCGGCAAACTCCCATGACCTTACAACAGACCTGAAAGGGTAAAGTGCCGGTCCACTGTTCCAGGGCCAGGAAGGAATCCGCATTGCTTCTCCGACTCTCTCGTTCCCCGTGGAAAACAGCAATGGTCAGCCGGGGGCTCAGGTGTATCCCCACATCCACCCGGCGCCTCTCACACTGGGCAACTCCGGAAAAGAATAGAGTCCAGCCCCTCTCCAGGACTTTGGTTCCAGAACCAGTGCTATGCATGGAGGCGAGCACAACTATTTCAGTTGGTACTCTTCCAGCTCTCGCACCAGCTATGGTTTCTTCCCCACCAGAGAGGTGACATTCCACATACCTAGAGCTAGTCTGTGATGCCAGAGGTCAACACTCCCAGGTCTCCGCCCCTGCCCGGCTCACATTGCACCCGACCCCAATGCCTATCCCTGCGAGTGGTGGGCCCACAGGGCAGTGGCACCATGTCATTTTTCAGGCTGTGCCTGGCGGTGCCCCGTTTGCCAAGGCCCGGCCACCAATCACTCGCCGGCGAGCTCCCCTCCCAGGTCTGGCTCCAAAAGGGGACCCCGGATTCTCTTTTGAGGTGCGAAAATCCTTTTCTAGCCGATTTATATAGGGGTCAGTGAATCCCTCTTTGTCTGGCCCCTCCCCGGAGACCACTTTGCCTTGGGAGACCCTACCAGGAGCTGTTGCCCCTGACAACACAGCTCTCAGAGTCACTGGGGCACACAGACCCCTCCACCACGTTAAGTATACAAATATTAATATTAATAATATAAATATTATATATACAGCGGGTAAAATAAGTATTGAACACGTCACCATTTTTCTCAGTAAATATATTTCTAAAGGTGCTATTGACATGATATTTTCACCAGATGTCAGTAACAACCCAAGTAATCCATACATACAAAGAAAACCAAACAAATAAGTTCAGAAATTAAGTTATGTGTAATAAAATGGAATGACACAGGGAAAAAGTATTGAACACATGAAGAAAGGGAGGTGCAAAAAGGCATGGAAAGCCAAGACACCAGCTGAAATCTATCAGTAATTAGAAAGCAATCCTGCCACTTGTCAGTGCAAATTAATATCAGCTGGTTCAGTCCCAACTGATGGCCTATAAAAAGAGCCCCAGATGCAGGTGCGCGAGAATCAACAGAACTTTAATTGAGAGCTCAGCTGTTACTATATAAGCTGATTGACCAGCCGTTACTCTACAGAATTTCAAGCAACGGACAAGGTAGGTCACCAACATTACACAGTGGTTTGAATACCATGAAGGCCCAACCAAGCGGCCCCCGAAATGAGACGGTCTGGTCCACAGATGATTTCCTGTTTGCGTCACAAGCTTTTCACGCCCCCGCCAGATTTTCCTGCCCCCACCCTTTTGCCGCTCCCGTCTCCTAGCAATCAGCTGCAGTTGTCAAAGAGTTTAAGAGATAACCAGAAAAGATAAAAATGGAGTCAGACATGATCATTTTCTTTTTTTTGTTACAAATTGTGTGCGAAGAAATGCTTCAACTCCGGCTACACAGGCGCCTGATATTCATCAGGCTGAGAGAGGACCATTTCCAGGTGATTTAAAATTAAAATTAAGTTAAAATTAGTTAAGCCATGTACTTTTAGCAGTAATGTTGACTTCAGCTAGCTAACGTAGTTTATATGGCTAAAAAGACAAGATAATCGTTTATTAGATAAGATGTCATTACAACTTATATGATTTCATATTTATAATGGTTCTAACTTTACTTTAATCTAAATGTTAATCATACTGTGATTATTCAGCTGGAACAGGATAGATAGATTGATAACAATTAATATATATATATATATGTGTGTGTGTATATATATATATATATATATATATATATATATATACACACATATATATGGAACAGCTGCTGGACCTTCTCCAACAGCTCCAGAGTGCTCCGCCACAGCCCATTTTACCAGCGCTCACTCTACCCTCCTCCAGGGCACTTCATCCTTGCAGACGGAGGGTACACTTGCCTCCAACACCCACTCCCCCTCATCACTCCCTACAAGAGGCCTCTACAAGGTGTGGGAGCCCAGCGCTTCAATGGCCATCATTCCAGGGCACGCTCCATTATAGAGCGTGCCTTTGGAATGAAGAGCCGGTTCCAGGCCATCTTCCTGCAAGTGCTGGAGGTGCACCACACCTTTGTACCTCACGTAAGTTATCACTCACCAAGGATTTGTAGGGTACTGAGAAACAATAGATCACATCATAAATAAATAAATATATATATATATATATATATATATATATATATATATATATATATATATATATATATATATATATATATATATATATTGTTATATACCATTTCAGGTCATAACAGCATGTGCTGTCCTCCACAACATCTGCCTTGGGGCCGGTGACATCATGGCCCCAGAAGAAGAGCCTGTGGAGGACATGGCAGAGGATGAGGGGGAGGCTATTGATATAAATAACCTATTTTATGGTGTTTGTTATTTCAATTATTGATGTTACATTGCCTAATGTATTTTTATGTGTCTGAATTTTCAGAATAGCCCTCCAGAAATTTTTGGGTACTGCAATGAAGCCCCACTCCAGACTGCCTGCAGTCACTGTGAAAATAGTATCGATTAAAGAGTCTTTTTCGGATGGGGGGGCAACAGCCTTATTAGGCCACACCAATTCAGCTTGAATTCTGCTGTCATGGACGGCACCACAGTTTTAAAATGTATAATGTCCGAAGACCTGGCAAACCATGTCTCCGAAGGAAAAAGTAATGTAGTAAAAAATACGGAATCAGCAAGTTTGGCACCGAAAAATCAATGCTGAGCAAAAAGAGTACGGCCATATATTTCTGTGCCTCAATTGTCATGCTCCTGGAACCACCCTCCATGTTGTGGAGTATTAAGGACCTCCATCCCTCCCAAGATGGTTTCATCACAGTGGAGGGATGTGTCACTTCAGTAAATGTACCACTACCACGCTCAATTCCAGAATTCTACTCTGATCCCTTTTAAAAAAAAAAAAAAGGATTTACACACACACCCACATATACAGTATATGTATGTGTGTGCAATGTAGGCTACAACAGAGAGATTCTTTACTGAATTTTGAGGTTTTTATGCCATTTAATAAACAGTATGTCCTCCCTCTGTCACATTTAGCTTGACCAAATCCAGCGACACCACGGTGACATGGACCACCATTCTAACAATGAGGATTGACTTGATTAAAGCGGTAGGGAATGGATGCGTTTCTTTCAAATATCAAGCTCAGCTGTCACTTTGTTGAAATACTGAATTTCATACCAACTATTTTAGATACTCAAAAAGTCTTCATTTTACTAATTCTTATGAATTCACTTGGCTGTAAATAAATGATTAAAGTGTGTTCCTCAATCACTTTTTTAGTAGGAAGTATGCATTGCTCATGCAGCATGTTTTATCATTGTAGGAAGACGTAGAGGGGAAAGTTGTGTTGTGAAGGGAGGCAAGCCTCACACAGTTACAAGTTGGAGTGCCAGTCAGACTGACCCATATGAATGGGAGAGTTACCTCTGCATATTGGGAGTTCCCTAAACTCAAGTTCCTTTACCATGGGAAGTGAGTGAATAACTTAATTTACTGTGTTAGTGCTCCCCTTAGGATTGTTCTTTTACTGGACAACCAATTAACAGATTTATTTCCTATAGGTTCTTCATGGATGCTTCCAGCATTCATACCAATTATGAGTAGAACATAACAGTTCCTCACTGTTTTACATAATTTGATTATGATTGTTAATCATCTCTCTAACCTAAACCACAACCTGAAGCAGAAATGTTATTTTCTTCCCATGAAGGTGTTTAAGTGTTGACTCAACCAAAGGTCTAACACTCTCTTATGCTCAACAAGTGAGCAGTTTAGACGAACACTTGGGCCAATTTTTCACTCCAGGCCCGCCTTTTTTCCCTGTGCGTGTCCCGTGTCATGCATCATTCAGTCATCTGCCACACAGTCTCCAGTGTTTAACATTTGTTTACACCATATGGCAAAACAATGGATAGCGGAAAATATTATTTCTTCTCTGAAGATGTTTAGATGGCTGCTTGACAGCCAACTGTGCACTAGAGAGTGGGAGAGATGAATAGAGATGATAAATTTGCAAAGAACAGATGGATGGATAAAACATTAAAGGGGAGAAAATTGGGGTGGTGTCAGCAGCGTAATGAAATGCAGCATTGAAAAACAATGAAATAAAAGACAAAGGTGCTCTCTAAATATCACAAAACTCGTATTTTAACTCAATAAATAACATGTTTTCTATAAGTCAGTTTTTTATAGTCTGTTTTCATGACTGAAAAACAAAATAAAGGAGTTTTTCCCAACATGTAGTTTAGATATTTCAGTATAGACACTCTGGGAATTTGTTAACCGGACCCGCCAGATGGTTTGTTTCCACAGAAAAACCATCTGAGAAGCCATCATCGGAAAAACAGTTTGGTAAAGGGCAGGCACTTCCAAAATATATATTTGGCAGGTGTTTGAATGACCCATCTGACGACCAAACTCTTGCCGAAGCGAGTTAGAAAGACGAGCGTAAACATCTTTTACATTGAGAAAAGCTTTCAGTGCCGCTCTTATTTCATGAAGAAAGTTCCGATATAACGGATGCGATTGCAGCGACTACTCTTAAATACTTCGGGAGCCACCACTGTTTAGAACCAATAGTCCTGCCCGTAACTTCCAGAAGCTTCTCCAAGGACGCGTATTTATCTGTTCTCTGGCTTACTGGACATAAAATGCACTACTTTAAGGTCAGACAACATGGATTGTGGTGTGAAATGTGATCCCGTGATTATCACGTGATCTTGTGACATCACAAGAATCCACATGCTGTGATAGAAAATTTGAACCCCAGAAAACATAGGAGTCTACTGCTGCAATAAAAAAGCTGTGTTGGGATTGTAGTCATTTTGTTACAAGTGGCTTCAATACAATTTAATTTAACTGTATAGAAAAGGCAAAAAAAAATAAATTGCAAAGCACGAGCAAAATCTGGATTTTACCTTAATTTTCAGACATTTTTACCATTATTCTTTGCTAACATCCACTTATATGAAGTATTATAGGCCTCCTATATAAAAATAAATATGTAAAATATTTGCACACAAAATTTGCCCTATAGTTTGTTGTAGTGGCATCAAAAGTGAACATAATTGAATAATGAAATGAATTGAAGGAATGGAATGGTAAAGATACTTTAAAACAATGTATAGTAGGAAAAACACATCAAATGCGTTTGTCTTAAGCACAATAATCAAAAGATAAGTATAAATAAATAAAAAAAATAGGTTTCAAGCAGAGTAGACAGCACTGAACGGTAGAACAGCTCAGTTTACTACTCTGATAAAAGGCATTCTATCTGTTGTCTGCTGAGTCCCAAAAGAACAAGAAAGAAAAAGAAAAAATCCATACAGATAAAAGTGTGATGGGCTGTGTGTTTTGTTTGGTTGTGACTTTCTTTTTGTCCCCTTTATCATTATAAAAAACAAGTTGTTCTACAAGACAAACTAAAGAACTGCTGTCCTATATTTCCTTATTACTCCTGAGCAATGTGCACTTCCTAGCATGCAAGTTTTAATTGATCTATTTATTTTAAGTGTACTTACATTTCTGACAGTAATGCAAAAAGTTTTGCGACAGTTTTTGGAGCATCTTCTCAAAGATAAATAAAGCAAAAGTGATGCTCTTCTAACTCTCTTCTAACTGATATTCTTAAGCTAGTCCTAAACCAGTGGGTGACACGGGTTGTTTCAGAGGCACATTTATTTATGATTTGTATTGTGTGGAGAGATGTTTATAATGAAGTATCTGCTTTATACACAGTTTTTTGTGTCATATATCTTTTATTATTATTTATTTAACAAATCCTCTTACAGCAGTTAACAAAAAGTAATTTCAGTATTTCTTTCAAGCGATTGGCCCACCTTCCCAAACCCCTCCAGTGCAGGGAACAAAAGTTCTTGATTAGGTTTAGGAGAAAATCGATGTTTGATTTACCCACATGCGTAAGCAATGTTACAAAAGGGTCAAATAAGTTTTGAGTCAAGCTTTGACTCAAGAAACGAATGGCATTAATTCCTGGTATGTTTGACCTGTCCATTTACTAGAGCTGTGGAAATTTCTTGATTCTAAGATGCATCGAGATGTAGACATGGACAATTCTACATCAATGCAGTGTCAGAAAATAGTGGGTTATATACTAATAATATAAGTATAACAAGTACAACCCAGTGAATTAAATCAGCCTGGTAAAGGTCAACAGTTTGGCCAGATGGCTTTTCATTATAAGAGTTTCTAGGGTCCAGAAGTTGATTAAAAGGATTCAGCCTCTAGGGACCATTAACAGTAAATGTATTGTAAAGCCATCAATGTCTAAGTACGTTTGGTATCAATCAGTTTTAACTGAGACATCTCATCTTTTAACCCAGGAATCACCAACCAATACGTTTTACTAAACAAATAGTGAAGCACAACAACATGGATCCTTCACTATAATTTATATTGCCAACTCATTTCAGAGATGTTACTTCTAATCAGAGAAGGAATCAAGTTCCCATTCCATTGGGTCCCCAAGGCCCCAGAAGAAAATCCTGTATTTACCTTGGATAAGATATTAACTCGTGCACATTATATCATTAATCTTTGGGCAAAAGTTCTTCTTCTTAACTTGTTAACAAAGTTGTTATCTCATTAACAAGTTTGTTTTTATAAAAACAATCTTAAAGTCATTATTTCAAACTCATTCCAAGGACTCTTGAGGCTTTGTACTATTTTCTCTGTACATATTAAAACCTTTTATTTTGACTGAGCACTCCCACGGACGTTCGATGAAAAATAATTTGTATGACTGAACCTTACTGGGGTGTGCCAAGGGAACAATTTAGATTGATTGAGGAAGAAGTATCAGTTCTTAAGAATCATCCTGTAGATATAATGTGAAAATTATATATCCCATATAAATCCCACCTGAATGTAAACAGCCGTTGTCAAGTTTGTGATACAAAACAGTTCTTCGGCCTTGGAAAAAGAACATTCATACTGTCCTTCTGACTTAATAAAAGAACACCTGATCTTGATCCAGAGTCTTTGGGCATCATTTCTCCTTTTTGGATGTGAAAGTTAAGGCAAACCAGTTTCTTTCAAATCTGTAATTAAGAGCACTTCATGGGTTGTTCTGAATAGAACATTGTTCCCAACCTACTTACTAAAAAGTCCTTTGTGGATTAAATATCACCCAACTTTTAATGCTCATTAAGGCAGCTGCCTACCGATTTTCTAATGAGTACAGACACCCTGCAGTGTTTTCCACAGACATAAACCTCATTTCCCAAGGTCAAATCTCTAACACAAAGCAAGGTGGCTTTGTATTTACACAAAGAATCACATTTATGAAACATGTATTTACGAAGAGGAGGGAAGCACTACTTATTAACCCATGAGAAGTTGACTGAGCTCTATTGTCTATTTTTCTCTGCAACACTAATCTGTGCATAGTTTCACATGGAGCCGGTGTAAAGGGATCAGTTCATACCGCATCCTTGCTGGACATCTAGATCGCTTGACTCAATCCCCCAGAGCAGGTCTTTGGGAAAGTTGAGAGTCACTTTATTTTGGCCTTCACAGTCTGGAGGCTTGTGTTTGAACAGTCACTGATGTTCAGTTGTTGCCGACTCCACACTGATTCAAGAACATGGTCTTATTGTGGAGTGGGAGCACTGTTCAGAAAGTTTAATTGGACCAGGTTCCTTTGGTCAAAATGTGGGAAAAGTTTCTGAATTCCTTAAAGGCTTGCTGGAAAAGTTTGTACTGTTGGAATAAACCAATAGACAGCTGTGTGTGTGTGTGTGTGTGTGTGTGTGTGTGTGTGTGTGTGTGTGTGTGTGTGTGTGTGTGTGTGTGTGTGTGTGTGCTGCTGCGGTGTGCTGATCCCAGAGCTAACCATCTGCTAAAGAGCACATGGATGCACATACACATTCTTAATGATTTGGCTTTTTTTTTTTAATTCGTGTTTTTTACAGCATACCCCCGCTGTTATCCTTTGATCAGTGCACTGGGTCACAGCAATGGCACACATTTTTTCAGAGTTGATATTCTGTCAGTGTGTAATTGGTCGACTGTGTTGGTTTGTATTATTAAGCCCTTTTCAGACTTGGAATACAAAACAGTGCCGGCGTCTCCTATTTGTTAAAGTGATGGCTGTGTGGCAGTCAGACATAGGGTACTTTCATGTGTTATTGTTTCCTCACATGTAAGTACATTTGCGGAAAGATACGTGCTCATGTGATTCGCAGCACCTTTGAGGGCCCTTGTACACACACAGTAATGCATTCAATATCTGAAACCAGGTCGAACACATAAGCAACCCTTTGAAGCAGTGAGAAATTGTTTTCTCACCGACAGTGTTGCCACTTTCCAAAAACCTTAGCAAAAATACTTCTAATATTGATCTTTCTCACCAAAAATGTTTCATCTTCCCGAAAATATCCCCACAATCCAAAAATTGTCCTCACTTTCAAAACAAGTTATCAACCAAAATGCCTCGTCTTTCAAAAAGACCCCCCCCCCTATTTCTAACAATGCCTCCTCTTTCCAAAAAACACTTTTCGCCTTGCAAAAGTGTCTCCACTTTTAAAAAGTCCACATTTGCCAGGGTCCTCAGTGTCAAGCTCAAAATCTCTGGTCGTCACATAGATATATATACAAGCATACACACAAACAGTCACCTGCAAACAAATACACAAATCACCACTAAAGTAGGTACTATGCTTGAGGACATTTGGTGCCAAGGACTAATACACAAACACATTAAACACAGAACAGAAAAAACAGCAGAAATATTGAGGCCAATCCTTCCCAGTGGAGGCTCACTATCTTTGGGAAATCCAATTCTTAGAAGGGCATGCAGACTAGTTGGTAAAAAAATAGCTTTCACACTTACTCACACATCCAAGCACACACATACTTTCTCATTTGGGCTGACATCCAATGGGACAAATCGCTGCTGTTCACAGTTAATGTCATTGTAGTATTGACGGACCATTGCAGCAGCAGCGGTGGCTCTGAATGCCACGGCCTCCTGCCTCATTGACTCCCCTCCTCACTTTAAACTGAACTTTGCAGAAAGTTTGACGATGTTCTAAACTGTCTACTCTGTGGACTTCATGTCACCATTTGCATATATTATATAGCTAATTTACTACTGGGACTTTAAACTTGCTGCAAGCCAGCGAACACCTGACAGTATTGCTTTGGGAAATGGATTAAATTGTCACTGTGGTGCATAGTGATAAGAGGTCAGCTTTTAGTGCTCTTTTTCTCTTTCCTGAAAGCCTCACACGTTCACATTCAATCAGCACACCAACTTTTAATTAGTTTATTTGGATGCATATATAGACCTGTTTATTTACATTTTATTTGCTATACCTGTGCTGAATGATGAATCTCACTTGATCATAAATTGGAGGCATTATTACATAGGTAAAGCCCCCTTAACGCTATATTTTGCAACCCAAAGAATCCTGTAAAAACAATAAGAACTTCTGCAGTAGTGAAGTCGAGGTACTTTGAAAGAAACTTAAACAAAGTTGACTTGTGATTTTTTTCAGAGCGTCATTACTGGCGTTCCAGGAAAATCAAAAATCATCAAAGAGTGGAACCCATGCAAGGGTCTTTATACTCTTCAATGGAATCAGTTGATCAATAGTACTTCTGTAGCCCGCACATTTTATCATCCGATCATTAGAATAACTCTAAAACAAATAATTTTAATTTGATTTAATGATATACATGCATATTTTGTTATGTCCCTTACATTTTTCCATTAAGGTCTTTGAC
Organism: Anoplopoma fimbria; assembly: GCF_027596085.1. Classification (NCBI taxonomy): domain Eukaryota; kingdom Metazoa; phylum Chordata; class Actinopteri; order Perciformes; family Anoplopomatidae; genus Anoplopoma; species Anoplopoma fimbria. The sequence continues at coordinate 11,742,652 of NC_072449.1, forward strand.
CAAAGCTCCTTTATATAAAGGAGTTTCATCAACTCCCAATAATCGGTGAGAGAGGATTCACTCATTAACCATTGAATGTTGTTTTAAAGGTCTTTTCAACAGAAAAATGCCGATCCTACAATAAAAGATATCCAAAGCAATTTTAGAGTTTCACACTAATTTTTTTTTAAAATTCCTTTCCACTTCTGTCTCTTCCTGTACACTGCAGTCCTTGCTTCTGCTAACTACCACTGTGGACCTTGGGAGAGTAAAAGACGGCCGTGCGTACTGCTGAATGTGTTCAATGAGGCTCCCCAGCCAAGCCAGGATCACCACTGCCAAGAAATGAACCCCTGTTCTTTTCCCCTGTGTAACTCAGACACGCAGACTATATTTTCAGCTTGTAGTAAAATCAGGGCGGGTATCTGCGATCAGTCGCTCAGTGTGTCTGATCACAGCCTTCTCCTCTGTAGTCTTGTCCAGTTTTCTACCAACAGACACCCAGTCAGCTGGACGTGTGTTCACCTGCAGAAATATATTTTAAATCAAAACAAAACCAGACCTTTGAGTTCAGGAGGAAACCAGCGGGCTGTCTCTCTCTCTCTCTCTCTCTGTCTGTTCTCTGTCCCTGCTTTTGTGTCTTATTGAAACACAGACAGAAAGACATAAGATAAATAATACTTATGTATGTGTATTCCAGTTTTGCTATCCCTTGCCAGGGAAGTTTGTGTTCAATAACTGAACTTTACAATCGCAGATGAATAAATGAACATCATATATTTCTATTTTAGCTGTACTGTTTGTGTTATTGACCGTCAGGCTTTTTTTTGTGTGCAATATCTACCCTTTACAGTGCACGTACATAATGTTTGTCTGTCCCTTTAATTCATAGACTATTTTTGTCTTGTGGTCTTATTATATATGGTCAATGCAGGGCAGTGTATGTACGTATATGGGTATCACTCTATAAAATATATTAAAGGTTTTTTCTTCTGGGAAATTCTTCTTGTCAACCAGTGTGTGTACTGTACTGATGGAGACTGTCCTCTACCACAGGTTGTCCATACAAGCAGCTTATTACGACCCGTATTTACATTACTGTTGGGCGCCAATCTCCAGGGGCCCAAGTAATTATGACGGGAGCAAAGGAGGAAGTCTGGTGATGTAATACGAGTTTGTGTGGATGGATGGGTCAACCAAACACCAGACTTTGACCCTGGAGAATGCTGTTTGTGTACGGTGTGAAACCAAAAGTTTACTTATTTTCAGTTAAGTTAGGTAAGTGAATTTGCGTACTTCACTTAGGTTACATACCAAATGTACTTTAACACAAACTATGATCTTTTCCTGAATTAAAAGTAGTTTTGTTGCCTAAACACAACCAAACTGCAACCCTTTCGTTAAACTTTGAGGACGTGTTGATTTTTTTGCCACTGTGGTGGACACTAATTGAGGGAACGCTCTAAATGATGACTATGTGGTCGTACAGGTTGGAGAACTCGGTGGAGAACTCGTTAGCTCTCTGGGTCTTTATCCCCGTGACGATGATGACTTATGACAAGGTCATTGCTCTTGGCTGATGATTGAATCAGAGTATTACACTGAGGTTATGGAATCTGTCTTCCATTTCATTTCCATGGCTTATACAAACCGGGGGTCGTGGTGGCGACTCAGAGAGGACATCCTTTGTCCCAGCAATGTCCCCAGTCTCAATAGTTGTAGTTCACTAATCCTCCAGGGTGTTTAGGAAAGACTCCACAAAGAAGTGTCCAACAAACATTTGGATCAGATGGCTGAATCACCTCAAGGAGCAGATGGCTGAGCTCCTCACATCGAGCCTGCTTACTTCAGATTCTTGTATTTAATTTCCATTCTTTTTTTACATTTCACATGACAATTTTACAAAGAAGTTTATTATTGAAGGACATACAAGTTTTGTGAACACATTTTTGACCACTAGTGATTTATTTTGAATGGTACTTAACTGCTGCTATGGGTTATGTTCACTTGTACATTTTTTTCTTGTAGAAAAGTGATTGTGAGGAGGTCAAGGTGCAGGACTGTGACACTGGGCTCCGTTCCCTGCCTCTTACATTGTGCTTAAGGTTAAATATTAAGAAAGTAAACACATCCATATCTATGAGATTAAACATAATCCTTCATCAAATAATAATTATTTTTAGTTGTCTCAATAGAACTATAAACTATCAATTATGGTATTGTTAAATGTTAATAAAAAAGTAAGATATTGTGGGTAAATTAATTAAATATGTTGAGGACTGAAGCCCTTTTGTCAGCTAAGTTGTGGAATGACCTAGCTGAGGAAATAAGATGGCAATAAGATGTAACAATTGGCATTCTTATTGCTAGTAATTCTGTAAATCACTGTGTAGTTATTCATTTAAAAGGTGCTATACAGTCAAATTATTATCTTTCTGTCCATCTACTTCTTTCCGTGCTCTCCCTCAACCTCCTTCTCTCCACCTGCAAACACTGTGATAAATTGTCTCCAAATCATGCGGGTGCGGTTCTATTTTCCTGACTGACCGTTCCTTGCGTCTTTTCAGTCAGCGTGAAGTCAATGGTGAGGCTAATTAACACTGCAGCTGCCTCCCTCTCTCTGAAATCCCGTTAAACCCATCAACCCTGACGAGACCCTGGAAACACGGCCATTTAAGCCAATCGCTGCTCTCATAATGTGAGCGAGAGACACACTCATAATGTATAGTCCAGTCACTGAGTTTGTCTCACTGTTGTAGGGTCTGTGAGTGTTTACTTTTGTGTGAATGGATTATTAATGAAGTCAAATTGCAATACTGACATTTAAACACATTGTTACTGAATGTCATGTATCTAATTCTATCCGTGGCGGCCATTAGCTAGCCAGTGGAGCATACTCACATGCACTCACATGCATGCACAGGGTATATGAGTTTGGTCCTTCTTTTCAACAACAATTTACTAATATCTCTAACAGGAAAATGACCATGATAACATTGGTGTCAAATAATGTTGCAGCAATATTAAAATGAGCAGAAACACAACACAAAAGTTCAATGAAAGAATGTAACGTTTCATTTGGTTCACTCTTTTTTACAATAGACAGTTTGCATAATCAGTTTACTGCTTTCTGATGACAAACTGAAAACTGAAAGTTTGATCTCATTTGCTAAAGGTAGAAATAAACCAGAGCTTGAAAGTTGTTCTAAGCAAGGAAACGCATATTCCTAACTTTAAATTTTAAACTCAACTTTAAATTTGAGCTCCTTGTTTCATGACTTCCTGTCATCATTTGAAATAAATAACGATACGCTTTATTTCAACAAAATGGAAAAACAGTCGTACATTTGTTGTATGGAAGTGTGTCTGACCCGTGTGACAGAGAGAAAAGAACAGAATGCAGAGACTGAAAGACAGAAACAACAACTAGAGAATGAAAGACACCAGCATCAAGAGAAGACATTCTTGAGGAAGAGATAATGACTGTGTGCCGGGGAAGAGAGACCCAAACTAGTAATCAGAGACATAGTCTGAGAAATCGGCAGAAGTGGAACAACCATCTGTCTATCTGAATGGCAGATAGAAAGAGAGTGAGTGATAGCGACAGAAACAGACGGACGGAGAGACGGGTACTCAGGCAGGTGCAGTAGGAAAAGCAAATTAAAAGATGACAGGTTCATTTCCAGCCGTCTGTCTGTGCGTCAGTAAGACGAGAGTTTGGTTTCACTTTCATTTCAACATGTCACTCCACCGGAGGACCTAATGGAGGACACTCATACATCCATCTGTAAGACACTGTGTGTTGTCATATATAATTATTTCAATGCTCTGACAAGCTGCACTGATGCAGGGAATTCTGGGAAAATGTGTCCATAAACTGCCTAGTTTAGGAAACTAAAAGGATGAGAATAATTCTTAAATAAAAACATTCTGTCAAGCATGAAGTCTTTAGTAACTCTAAAAGTGACAAGCTTTGCTCAGGCCGATCTGCCCCAAAATGAAATGGGGTCGTCCGTGGCCCATGATACACCCTTCCACCAAGTTTTATAAAAAAGAGGCCAATAGTTTTTTCAGTAATCCTGATGACAAACAAAAGAACCAAACAGAAAACATGACCTTTTGAGAATAACAAAATTAGGTTTCATTCATTTTTCTAACAAAATGCAAAGATGAACAGTTATGTACTGGATCTTATTCTAGTTTGATTAAGTAGCTGGATTTATTCAAATATGTTATCCCTTCCCACTCAATGTTTTTGAATAGGAAAGAGCTATTTATTAAACAGGCACTTAATGTTAGCATGCACTGTTCATCCCTTTACTGGGTATCTCACCAGGAGCAGATTACATCAGGCAATAGCTCATTTATATTCATAATGTAACTAACCTTCTCATTGTCCAAAGTTAATGTAAAACTAAATTATTAAATTAGCCAATTGTTGTCGATTGATTCTGGCCTAGTCAATTTGGTTTATGGCAATGGCAGTTTATTGCCTTTTTTCCAGTTTACTGACAGTATTTCTTTTGCTTTAGACCCAAAAAATACTCACCACACCTGAAGTATAATTGGTTTCATGCAGGAACATTTTTTTAAATGTCTCTTGTATTTTTCTTAACTCATTTTCTGTTGAGAACAAAAGAGAAGTCAACTGCTTCTGTGTTCTAAACCATCAAACCCTGCTCTTACCCAGGTGTACTGAATGATGAATGCCACTTGATCATAAATTGAAGTTGTTTGTTGGATTGTTAATTATGAGCATAAGCAAAACCCCTTAACACTATGCTGGCATGTGTTTTGCCATGACCAAGAATTGGAGATGCTACAAAAAGAAGTTGGCAAGAAGAAGAACGTCAGCAGGATCTGAGCAAATCCCATACACTAGACCTTAAAACCAAGTAAAATTGATTTTCCTATTACGCCATTACATACACTCTGTAAAATCCAAGTCCTGGATGAACAAAGCATGGAACAGCAGTATGTAAGCCATTCAGAGGCTGAATGCATGCAATATCATCCAAGGCTTTTCTCGACTTAGTTGGTATCAATGGACCAATAGTATTTATTTAGCCCACAAATGTAATAATCCAATCATTATATTTATGTCACTATTATCTAAAACATATAATCTATATTTGATTATATGAAATTCATGCATTTTTCTATGCTATACATGTTTCCCTTCTTATTTTGGTAGGAGTGCTTTCGACCACTCAGTAAAGCAAGAAAACGTTGGAGAATCGTAGGAATCACAGTCATTTAGCAGACGCTTTTCTCCAAAGCGACTTACAATCAGTAGTATTGTGGGCGGCTGTGGCGTAGTGGAGAGCAAGGTAGTTCTCCAATCAGAGGGTCGGTGGTTCGATACCCGGCTTCGGCAGTCGATGTGTCCTTGGGCAAGACACTTAACCCCAAGTTGCTCCCGAAGGCTTGCCATCGGTGTGGACTGGATGATGAATGTTAGTTAGAGTCTGATGGTGGCACCTTGCATGGTAGCCTGTCATCAGTGTGTGAATGGGTGAATGACATGTAATATATACTACTGATTGTAAGTCGCTTTGGATAAAAGCGTCTGCTAAATGACTGTAATGTAATGTAATGTAGTATATTACATATCATTCACCCATGCAAGGTGCCACCATCAGACTCTAACTAACATTCATGCAACATCCAGTCCACACCGATGGCAAAGCCTTCGGGAGCAACTTGGGGTTAAGTGTCTTGCCCAAGGACACATCGACTGCCGAAGCCGGGTATCGAACCACCGACCCTCTGTTTGGAGAACTACCTTGCTCTCCACTACGCCACAGCCGCCGCCATGGCATAGTCAATAGTGAATTACCCACAATTTTGATAACTGATGTCATTTTATCTTCTCTACTTCTGGCTTCTCACTTGTCGGCATCTTTAAGTATCGTTCTATGTCTGGTTTTCAGCTGCACATACAGAACATTATATTTCAAGGGGATTAAATCACAGTAGGAGATGTAAGAGGAAATATTAAGTTGTTTGACAGGGGAGGCTCATCTTTTGATGTTGTTTCAGGTACTTTAAGTGAGGAGAGGGAACAAAAGTTTGAAATAGCTTCAAAATCCCACGGCAGGATGATGAAAGGGGAACAGAGGGTGAATATGTGAGAGGGGGAATAATGGGGATCTGCTATTCATCACTTCAGCGATGAGACGGGTTGATTAAATATTCAGTTTGATATCAGATGAGTGTTTAACTCGCCTGACACCCGTCCCAAATGAGTCGCAGCTGCAGAGGCACTGTGTGGCACTCTGCAGCCTGAATGCATGTTGTGACTGAACAGTGAGATGATATTTTAAAAACTTTCGAAAGACACTCAACCCTCGGGAAGAAGTGCCACTCTCACAAAGTGGTTGATATCATAAAATTAGCACACACATCACACAATCATGGTGGAACAGAAATTAGACCCGAATTTGATGAAATAGAGGGTAAGGGTGTAGTTGACAGAGTCATTTTTAGAAAAGAGCTCATCTTTTTTTTGTTCATATCTGTGTGTGGACTAAATCTGTGTCCCGCACCAATCTGTTCTCTTATGGCTCCTGATTCTGACAACACTGAAAAGTGTAAACCGGCCTTCCAACTCGAGCAGAGTCCTGTTTTGTCCATGTTTTCCATCCAGTTAAATTTATTTGACTTGCTAACGTACCTTATTTACACATCTGGACACTCAAACCACCGTAACAACCTTGATTTAAAGCATGTGATGTGTACATATCATTTGTTGTTTTGTAGAGTGCTGTAATGCAGTGATTGAGCTAAAACTGGGGGGAAAGTGTCATGGTCCTCTAGTCAGTGTATGTCAGGTTAACTTCAGCATGGGGGATTAACCTGCAGCTAAACAGAGGGGATCAAACACTGTGAGAGATACAGCTCACTGACCCTTACTTATACATACACAGACACACACACACACACACACACACACACACACACACACACACACACACACACACTGCCAACAGACTTAACATTAAATAGAAAAACCAATGTCCAATAAAAGGGGATGGACTTCACAACACAAACACAGACAATATGCAATGAAAGCGTTGAAAAGTTAAATTCACAAACAGTCACTATCCATCACTCTCCATCACGCCCAGAATTCTCATTTGGGCTTACACTCTCTTTGAGAGTGTAAGCCCCCCACACACACATACCTACACACAGCTATCCATCACTGTGTTGCTTGGGCCTGTTCTGTGGATGGTTAAATGTCAACCTATTAATAGAAAGAGATGGGTGACAGAGCAGAGCAGGAAACACAATTACACTTCCATCCCTTTCTCTTTATCTCACTCTCTTTCTTTATTCTATGTACTGTGAAAATGTTTTATAGGATCAATACACGAGATATGGCGCAGTCAGCAAACAACTATTAGCCAAATAAAGATATAGTGGAGTAATTTCTAGCTGAGCAGAGAATGAAGCCGCTCTCCCTCTGTGTGTTGTTAACGGAGCTTCTCATTGCTTCGCTAACATCGCTTGGCTGGCCGAGCGTAGTTAAAGTGCATGTTTGTGCATGTGAGCGTGCCCCACTGGCTAGATCACAAGCTTCTCTGCACTGCTTACTTAGGGTCGAATGCAGCTGATAACGGGAACCTCTGGTTCTGAATAGTGAAGCCAAGGCGGAAGTGGCCTAAAACTTGCATTATCTCTACTGGCCAGCAGGGGGCGACTGCTCTGGTTGTATAGAAGTCTATGAGAAAATGACTACTTCTCATTTGATTTATTCCCTCAGTAAACATTGTAAACATAAGTTTATGGTCTCAATCTGTAGTTTCAAGTCTTCTTCAATACAGCATGATGTTCATTTAGTAAATGATGGTCCATTTAGAGTAAAATAGACCACAAAGCGGAGTCTGCTTTAGGGCGGAGCCACCTTGTGATTGACAGGTTGCTACACTACCAGGGACGTATACGGCATCTCTACGTCACTCCTCGTCCATCCAAATATGGGGACTTTTCTCCACTGGTTGCAACAAAACCCAAGATGGCGACGTCCAAATTGCCGAACCTGAGGCATCAAAACTAATGGGTGATGTCACAACAATATGTCACTGTTAGCGCTCTTAGCACCGTTAGCTTTGGAGCAATGGAAATTCTCCCGTTCTTGTTTTATGCACCTTTAAGTGTTAAGTGACATTTCAGAATGATGAGTGCTTCCATCAGCTATGTTAAAGAGAAACAGTCCGCTTTGCAAATATCAAAGAAGAAAATATAATGTCCCATGACATAATCAGTACAAATACTACGCACCATGTTGAAGAAACTTAAAAGGAATTTTCCAAAGTGGTTTCTTTTCATTTATTTTTTAGTTTGGCTCCTGTAAAACCAGACTGATCTTTACGTCCTTTATTTGTCGCCCTGTCCATCATAGAAACCACTGACATTTACAGTTGTCACTCGGGCCGGGAGTAAAGAGGTCAACTGATATCTCTGTCCCCTTTTCCATAGAGTGATGAAAACAAACAAGCCCAACACTGTTACTATATCCTTCTGCACCTGTTGATTTACAGTAAACCATTTTCCAATTTGTTGTTTTTTTACATATGGTATGTTTTAAAAAGGAAGAAAAGAAGTCAGGATGATCCACATGCATGATGATTACTGAAAATGAAAATTTTGTTATTGGAGCAGTAGAGTTGCATTTGATCATCTCTTTCATAGTCGGATATATTGCTAGCAAGCGCCCAAGATTTTCACTTCCCTTTTATACTCGTAAGTTGACTCCATACCTGATTTTCAACCCTGGGCTTTTTGAAAGATACCTAACAACTGCAATTGATTAGTGCCGGTAGTTTTTATTATTTCGATTGTTACTGCACCCATTGTCTGTATTGTTGTTACTGTTGAATTGTAAAAAATATAGTTTAGTAAAACATTCCACTCAGTTCTACTTATTTTTTGTTATTTCAATTTTCCATTTGCTCTTTTTATGACAAAACAGACACCCTTTTTAAAAATGTTTTTTATATATTTGAAGCTTTCCACTTTGACATTGGCATCCATCGAGCCCTGATGGTTAAAGGAAGAGGACAAGGAAGCGGAAGGGAGGCAGAGGTGCAGTTCAGCTGCAGCTGGAGGACAAGGACAGAGTTGTCTTTCTCTGTCAAAAGAAAACCTTGCTGAAATGAGATTTGGTTACATCTAGTTTGGCCAACACAATCAACACAGTCATTTCTGTATCCAAAAACATATACTGTGTAATCTGTTTTTCCTTTGCAAGTATCTGAAATGTCCAGTTCTGCCCGCAGTGACCTCCTTGAGAGAGTAGCCACATGCCTCCCCCAGATTTGTTTTTTGACATCCTTTCCTCCAGGAATCCACCAGGTCCTACTTCTGCAAGGACCAGTGCACATGTCATAAGCCAACAGAGACCAGAAAACTGTATCAGCAGGACAGCTCATATGTAACACTACCGTTTGGAGGAGGGCATTCTATGACTTGCAAGGCAGCTCAGACATGAATACCTGACTTTAGATGACTTTGGGCAGGACAACAGAGAATACAGACATGCATCATGCAGACAACTCAATGTTACAAAGCATGTACTTCACAAAAAGGGGTTTCCAATGCCTGTGGTTAGGTGTGTTTCAAATGGAAAATGTGTCTTTACCACAGGAAAATAACATTATTTGAAAATATGAATAAATTAAAGGTTCCATATTCTGAAAAACCATAACTAAAGACCAAAGTGTAGCATTTTGTGAATCATCATTTTTAAAGTTAAATGGGGAAATGCATGTATTGAGGGACTCAATATTTCTCCAGACAGATAGACCAAATCAATCCTGCTTATGCATCACTGATATAATAGATTATTATGTTTACCTTCCCTGCAACACATTCATCTTGTCCATTGCTCGATGGTTCAATGAGCACAAATCCCAGCAACCTGGATGCTGTCATCCCTGATGGTACATAGCAGCACAATGAGAAATGACAATGTGTTTCGATTAGCTTGCAAACATGCTTGATCTAAATAAGACCATGCCAAACTATCACACACACACACACACACACACACACACACGCACACACACTGACACATTGATATTTAGAAAATAAGACAGATATACACTTATAGGGTCATACTGTTTATTGGTACTATAACAGACAGTAATGGGCCTTTTGTGGATAATGTGTAGAGTACGTTGAATTAGAACAACATATTAGGGTATCAATATACGTGTGACCAAATATATATAAGAGTCCACAATGTAAATAGTTTAGACAAATTTTCAAAAGTATTGCTGTTTAACATCAAACTGTAAAGATGTGCTAATTAACTTGTGTATGTGCTCACACCAAATGAAGGCCTACCTTTGAGATTGAGCTAGACAATTATGGGGGAGGGGTTGACTGGTGTTTATGACGTTCTTCACTTGGTTTGATACCAACTGACCCATTGTGTGCCTTTAATCCCTCAAACCAAAAGGATGGGAACTGTCATTAGGTATCCACCAATGAGACACCCGGCGCGGTTACGATTGTTTTTGCAGTTATCACAGAGACATAACAATTCCGTAAATTCTCTGAACGCTTTTGTTAAACTGACGCTAACAACGCTAGCTTGTTTGCTAACGTTGCCCAACGCTCAAAGACCTAGAAAGTCCCAGACTCCTGTTCAGAATTAGTAACATTCGAGTAAATGTATTAGCTACATACACTGCACTATTATATCACAAATACCAACCTCTCCAAGAGGAGAAAAGTGACATATATGTCTGCTCTTAATCTCCAACAAGGAGAAGAAACACCAATGGTGATCAAGTAACTTTTCTTGTGAGCTTCTTCAGATTTTCCAACATAGCTTCTGCCATACCCCTAGCTGATCCTCTTTTACTATGGTCTCTATTCCCCTTCCTGCCCTCTTTAGCTCTGGCTGGCTGATGTAAAGCGCGACACTTTTGGTGCACCAACTTGGAAACGAATGTAATGAATGGCTTGGATGTCTGAACGTAGATGGACTGGTAAACAGAATTTTTTTCTTCGGGGCTCAGCTCCTTCATTGCAACGGTCTAGTACCATGCCTGCATTTATTCTGACGCTGCACCAAACTGCCGTCCATCTCCAGCTCCATCTTACCCCTCATTCGGAACAAGCCCTTCAGATACTTGTACTGCCTCTCTCTGGGCAGTGACTCACTCCCAACCCACTCGTTCATTTATGTCCAAAATTCCAACACTCCAGCTCCACAGGTGAAACAAATTTTGGCTTTGTTTCATTTTCAGCTTCGTGCTAGGGTATGACTGTTGCGGATGTTAGACCTGGTGCTCCTCAGGGTTTTTGCATCATTGGTTTATTAACAAATCACACCTTTGGGACGTCGGTGTTAAAACTACCTTTTTGCCCTCTACATATATGTTTTTCTTGCTCTCGTCAATCTGAAGTGGGCTGACCTACATTTCAGCTGACAAACTGACAATGTGCCGTCACACTGGAGGAGGAGACTTTGTTTTTTCCCTTCGGCAAAGGAGGAAAAGTTCATAACCACTTTGGATGTCTGCAAGGTGTTTTTTCCTCATCTATCTGACAGCTGATCTCCTTGGATAGCTCCTGTGTACGGGTTTTTACTCAACACACTGCTTCTTTAGTGTATGTTAAGTGGCTCTTTATAAATACCAAAAGATGAAACAGGTCGACAAGCGAGCACTTCCCACACTGAAGGAAAAATCCAGACGTGCTGATATACGGCGAGTCACAGCTTGGGTTTTCTTCTTCTTCTCTGTCACCAATAACCTACTTCAATCTCACTTTGATTCCCTCCTGTTCTATTGCTGTCTCTCTACATGTTTTTTCCCCACATATCTGACAAGTGTAAAACATAATTTGTTGTCTAACTGGAAATTTGCCTTATTTTATGACTTTGCACAATTTGAAATTATTTTCTTTTTCGCTCATTTGTTTAACACCCTTTAACCACCAAATACAAATGTACCTCCTACAATATACATTCACTAGTTTGCTTTGCAAAATACTTTTTGGGAGCAAATGGAACTGCTGCCTTAAAAACAGTATGACGGAATCTCACCTACGCTCACAGTTAACATGTGGTTAACATTGTGATTTCTCACAAAAACACATTATTGGTTTTGGAAAAATAATAATGATTGAGCTTTCATTAAGTATGCAAACTAAGGGACCTGTGTTTTTTCGAACTTAATCATTACACTCCCGGAGTATTTTCTTTTTACATTGTAGTTTCTTGAAAGCATAGGTAGGATGTCTTGTGCCTCGGTATCAGACGCCGAGAGGCTTGACAAAGCAATGGAATTTGACGCCCTTGGGAATGAGACTGAGCTGAAAGACTATGTTTCTCATCAATCATCATCATAATGTTAGTTAAGTTTGATGAAAGTTGGTTTTAGACCAATTTCAATCATTTAACAAACATGTAGGTCTTTTTCTAGAAAATACAAAGAGCTTGTTCACTCTTATAAGAACCCTAAACATGTAAGGCTAAAAACATAATATCTGTTTAGCTTTCCCCCGTTTCTTCCTGTCACTCTGCTGTTGTTAAGATCCACACCATGTATCTGCAGCAAGACATTTTTTGTTTTCTTGGACGATAGACTTATGCAAGTTTCATCTGTGAGTTTTTTAAAGAGAATAGGCTGTTTAAGTTCAGTTCCCTTCATGTGTAGATGACATCTGAGTTTTGAAGAGCCTTAAATCAATAAGTTTAACAACTTATAGATGTCCACGTGTCCTTAAGTCCTCAAATCCTAAACTCTTCCTGACTTGGCAGCTGGAATCTGCCTCATAACAGATTCCTGTCATTTCACATTCACGTCACCACTCCTCGCTGGGATCGTTGCTGTCACTTCCTGCGGAGGAGCCTTTTTATAAAGACGATTCTCTATGGCAGTTCTTCTTCAACAGAATCGAAGCAGGCAGCTCTGTGTATTTTTTAAAGTTAAAACTCCCCCAAGGTGTGTATACTTGAGCTTGCTGGTTGTAAGTTGGATATCCATCAAAACTCAGCTCAGTGATTTGGTTTTTAACTTTCTCAGGCATTATTGACAAATAAACCTCACATTAAGGCATGCACTGCTAATTTATATTTGTTGTAGGGTTTTTTGCAGAGGCAGATCTCCAGGTTAATTATTTAAATCCAAATATTAATATGCACAGACTTGGGGGATGTGGAAAAATATAGCATTTTTCCCAAATGTGGCTTAACCAACCTTTAAAAGAATCAGACAATATGAACTGGACAGTTCATAAACCAAAGGAAATTTTAATTTGATGTAAATACCCTCAAATTGAAGCTGAAAGTCTGCACTCAAAGCCACATCTTGATTGTTTCATTTCAAATCCATTGTGGTTGTGTACAGAGCCAAAATGATGAAAATTGTGTCAATGTCCAAATATTTATGGACCTGACTGTATACTGAGATAAATAGATAGATAAATAGATATAGACTAGATAGATAAAAGTATTTTCTATCTAAGCTCCACACAATGTATTGTTCTTTATTTAACACTTTTTCTTTCCCTCCTTTCCCTAAACCAGCCCTGCAGGATGAACCTGAATGTCCCTGTCCTAGACAGGTTTTTCAACGGACAGGACACACAGCCAGACTTTCGGCTGAGCAGGGAGGCCCTGGAGCAGCTGCTGGTCGGAGACACAGGATCGGAGACACGGTTGGGGTGCCACAATTGAGACCCTGTTTTTTTAATTCTGGCTGGCAAGTAGGGCCTCCTACAGGTTGGTCTCCAAGGTGTTTGGGGTGCCTCGATCAACTGTTCACTGCATCGCCCACAGTTAGTTACTGAGGAGGTGGTGGCCATTCGCCACCAGGTCATCCACTTCCCCAGTACCACTGAAGACCTGGAAGCAGTCTCTCATGGGTTTGCTGGGCTGGCAAGACGGAGCTTTCAGGAAAGCTGCTGGAGCCATTGACGGCAACCATGTCCGCATTAAGCCTCCAAGTGGCCCTGATGGTCACTGCTATAAAAACAGAAAACTGTTTGCTTCTATTATATTACAGGCTGTTTGACAATGGGGTTGGCCCGGGTCAGTCCACAACTCTAGAGTTATCCGTCTCAGCCCATTTTCACGGCACTTCATTCTTGCAGAAGGAGGGTACCCATGCCTCCAACAGCCTCTCCCCCTCATCACTCCCTACAAGAGGCCTCTACAAGGTGTGGGAGCCCAGCGCTTCAATGGCCATCATTCCAGGGCACGCTCCATTATAGAGCGTGCCTTTGGAATGAACAGCCAGTTCCGGGCCATCTTCCTGCAAACGATGGAGGTGCACAACACCTTCATACCTCACGTTAGTTATCACTCACCAAGGCTTTTTAGAGTACTGAAAAACAGTAGATCACATCATAAATATATATATATAAAATATTGAACACGCTTACTGAAATTTATTTAATACTTCGTACAAAAGCTTTTGTTGCTAATGACAGCTTCAAGACGCCTCCTGTACACAGCAAATACATGAGTGTTAAAATGTTAGGGACGGTGTTGAATATAGAGTGTTGGTGTTATTTTAACACCACGCAGTTATGAAATAGCACTGCTAGTGTTGCCTGTGACTTATTTGCGTTGTCAAATCAGTGTTAAGCTTTTTTGGTGTTAAGGCAGATCTAAGCCACGCCCTCACGTAACGGTTGTCCAGGACGTGATGAAGACGAAAAAACTTTCTCCTGCGCCATTTTCTTTCACAAGGGGAATACTCAAGACGGTAGAAGGTAAGTGCTTAATTTGACTGTCTGGGGGTATTCAAGACTTAGTCATACACCTGTTATTTTATCATAATTCATATTTGCTTCATAACTTGTGCTTATTTAAGTTGTAATTGTCTATTTTGTATTGTAACGTTAGGTAATAGCTAGGTTATAGCAAAGCTTTTAGCATGACTCAATACTCTCAGGTTAGACTATAACGTTAACTTTCGTGAAAAGTTTACTCCCTGATAATAAACCTACTGTGTAAGCGGGAATATATCGTTGGACTTGTTAAAAAGCGAAGTTATTAGGCTGTACTAGTTGCTAGCAATGTGCAGTGTTCGGCGGGAGTAAGTTAGGCGGGAGTAAGTGTTAGGCGGGAGTAAGTTAGCACGTTACGTTATTGCTAGCAAGCTGGCTGACGTTAAGTGAACTTTAACGTAGCTCTAGCCACTGAGAGATGGTGAAAACATGTATGCTAGCCATCAGTGACAGGATTGGTCTGACTTATGACATGACCTTCTAACCATGTCCATAAATGTCCATAATTGTCTACAAAAATACATTGCAACATGGAAAAGCATTACTGGTAGAAAGACGTTGCGAACGCAGCATTAAGAACTACAGTTCCCATCAACGTTAGCGGTTTCGCGCTATTTCAGAACCTACGAAGGGCCCGCGGAACGAAAGAAGATAAAGGAAGAATGTAATGGCATTCTGAGATTGTAGAGAGAGAAGGAATGGCAGTATGTATTTGAGTAGTATGTAGTTGAGGGATTTGCTGAAATAGGCTATGCAAAATGTGCAGGGGAACAGGGGGGAAAAAATGAACGTTAGCCTCCCGTTTTCTCCCATAAAAAATGTTGCTACGGACAACTCGACTTGCATGCATGCATGCTCATTTTCACCGAATACAATCTAAAGTACAAAACGAAAATTTGCCCACTGACCATCAGTCAGATATTTAAAATAAATATAAATATATTTGATTAGGCTATGCTGGGTTTCGTGGAAGTGAAAATGGGCAGTTTTAATAATGGGCAGTATGGAGTCAGATAGGCTCAGGTCACCATGGACGTATTTGGATTTGCCAAATTTTGCAGGACACTTGATATACATGCTAATTGCAAATATGACATGTCTGGATGTTTAACTGTTGGCCTGAGATTTGTGTTGTATCATATTTTATTTTTTAAGAAAGAAATGCTGGTTCAAGTGGAGTGCAAGGGTGTCCTGAAATGGGTTCGAATACCAATGAAGGATGACCGCTATGATTACTTTCAGTTCATTCAAGAAGGTAAGTAAAAGGTTAACTCGACAATTTTTACATCACACCTAATATTGCATGTCATTATGAGTCAGTTCTTGATTATTAACAGCAAAGTGTATAAACCTCATGATTGTTTTACATATCTAAAACAGAACTGTACCGACAGTTTATCGGAAGTTATTTCATCATGTCATAGGTTAAAACTTAATGGCATGTGGTTGTGGTGCTGTTGCCAAACAGCTTTTAAGTGCATTATCGTCACCTTCACGCTGTAGTGCAGTGGTTTTCAAACTGTGGGGCGCGCCCCCCCTGGGGGGCGCCAGAGTTCTTCAGGGGGGGCGCGACGTGAGAAAAAAATAAACCCGAAAAAACCACTGAAAGTCGATGATTCAAATCATCAGTCGTACTTCAACTGTAGAAGTAACATAACTAAATCAATTTTCAACCGTTTATCTTCGTGCAAACCATTTAACAAATCTACACACTTGTATCTTCAATAATATCTAAACAGAATTTCGATATCATTTAAAATTTCTTCAGAATCACAGTTTTAGTTTCATACCGCTTCGTTTACAGCTGTTTTCATTGAAGACGTCAGCCCATTCTGATACACCTACTTCTAGACATCGTAACTCATTCATTTTTCAACCGTTTACGATCGTTCAAACCATTAAACAAATCTACACACTTGTATCTTCAATACTATCTAAACAGAATTTTGATAGCATTTATACTTTTTTCAGAATCACAGTTTTAGTTTCAAACCGGCATCGTTTTCAGTTGCTTATAATAATTTAGGTCACCATAGCAACGCCGGTAAACAAACCCCGCCGAATAGTCGAATCTCTGGACTGAAAAGGCAGATCTGATTCGACTCAGAAAATTCAGAGTCGGAAGATGTTGTAATGTTTAAAAAATATGTTAAAAAAATACGTTTCAAAGATATGTTTCAAATGTTTTAAAATTATGATCAGAGATGTTTAAAATGTGTAAAATAATTAAGATAGCTTTCAAAACACAGGTATTTAGAACATTTTTTTTTGGGGGGGGCTCAGCTGAAAATTTTTCTCTGAGGGGGGCTCACTCTCTCACACTTTGAAAACCCCTGCTGTAGTGCATTGGTAATCCAATGGTAGTCCAATGAGATAAAAAGCCATTTCCGTGTATTGGCCGCACTGCACCCAAGTATTAGTTGCAGGGATGCAGGAATTTTACAAAATTACTATATCAACTGTGGTTAATAGTTGGGAAACAACAGTAAGTGTTTTGGATCTCAGTTTCAGCTAAATTCAACCTGCCAAATGAATCTGATGTGGACCTGAAGGACTCCTCAGGAGTTGATGTAGATGCTGACATTTTTGATGAGTTAGTGAGATCTGCTGCAGTATCTTTCAAGGTGTTCACTGAGGACTCTGGTAAGACACAGAAACGCCCCTCCCATTGCATTTACATTTAGCAGATGCTTTTGTCTAGAGTGAATTAGTACATCTGTCAATAGGAACAGAAACAACAATATTGCTATTGTTACAACTGCAGATGTCAGAGAGCAAATATGCAAGATCAGGCCACTGTGGTGATGTTGCCTTATGCAAAATATATTTCCCAACTAATGTTAAATAGTATAACCCCCCCCCCCCCCCCCCATCCCTTTTCTTCCCTTAGCTGAGAAAGAGGTCTCTGAGGCCTCCTTCTGCTCAGAAGAGGGATCATTCTCACCCATTGAGTCTGTGAGGTCATTCTCATCAGTTGAGTCTGTGAGTTCAGGCTCCACTGTTATTACAGAATGCACCAAAGCACGGAGAAGGCAACTGGTAGAAGGACCACCTGACAGTAAGGCAGCAAAAGATGTAAGTTGTTCTTAGGTTGTTGGTAGGATGTCAAAAAATGTTCAAAATGCATAGCAAGTTTACATGCAACCTCTATATTACAGATGGTCTATGTAGCTCTACATCAAAAAACCGGGGTGAAGACATATTCAAAGAGTACAACGCAACCAAAGGCCTTTCTGATCAAACAAGAAGGAAACTCGTCAACATCCTGGTGGCAGATATGGTCGAGAGTCATGGGTAAGTGTCATATCAACTGTTGACAGAGAAAAAAGTTTCTGATGCCAGTTAACCTAATTAGTTGTGAAATGTTCCTTCTTTTGTTGTCTATTACACAACTTTTCTAGCGTTTTGTTGCCCCCGTCCCAACTTTTTTGAGATGTGTTGCTGGCATAAAATTCATAATGTGCTTATATTTCAAACTGACCCTATCTTGCTATGGTGTAGGAGGGTCCCACCAATCAATGTCCGCGTGACCTATGCCCTAGGAATAGTCACCCTTTTCCCCAATTTGAAGGATAAGGCTTCACCAACTGGTTATGTGAGTATTATGCAACAGGAACCTCTCATTTAGTCTTGGTCATGTATAGAGAAAAGCCTTATTTTGGGGTCCTGATACAGACATCAGCTTTGATGGATTTTAATATTGACAGTGTGTCTTGCCTGTGTTCTTGTCTGACAGGAACATTACTACGATCCTCACAGTGGCCAAGGTTACCTGGCCTACAGATTGAAAACGGTTCAGCGCAATACCACAAGTGACTTAAAGAGGAGCCCCAAGTCTGCGGATCAACATGGCCCTAAGACCCTGCGTGAGACATCAACATCTGAGCAGCTGTCAGGTGATGAATGCAGAGAAGCGATGTCCGTGATGAAGCATTCAGCAGACCAACCAGTTGTTAAGGAGAAAATGAAGGCAACCTTCAAGCACCGTCAGAGTATGCTACACGATCCAGACCAGTCTTCAGTTATCCTAGATCACTTCCCCCGATTCTTGGATACACCAGGCTTGGTAAGAATTATAGAGACTTGCTTGATGTACCAGTTATTAAATGTGTTGTGTACCATGTTTTAATATGGTTTCTGTCTGTGTTAGATTAACCAAGACTTCACAATGCTATTTGGAGAAGATGTCTCGGGCAAGTTTATTGCAAAATGGCCAACGTTCTACAAACCTAGGATTATCGCTGTCTGCAAAGGCCTTCGCCCTGGTACTCATGTGGATGACCTTCTGTCCGCTCAAGAGGAATCGAATGATTATCGTAAGTGTCCACGGATTGTGTTTGCCAGTGTTCTTCATATGCGCTTATTAACTATGACTGTGTACTGATGGGGTGTGGGTGTTGCCATACTAATCCACTAGGATGGGACAGTGACTTGGCAGCTATCCTCCTGCTCGTTCATCTCTTGCCTCCAACCGCAAAAGGAAAAAGACATGGGAAAATCAGTGCCACTGAAGCTGCTGACCATGTGGTCAAGTTCATGAAGGTATGTTCAGGACATAGATAGTGACTGAATGTTGCTTCACCTCTTTTAACACTTAATTTACCTATGATTTGTCACTTTCTTGGTCAGCTGTTTGAATTTCCCTCTCGCAGCAGTTAAAGGGACACACCAACATTTAGGGAAATTATTTATTATTTATCGTCTCCTTCTTGTCTCTGTGCGTGCAGTAACTCAATCTGACATACCCACTACTAGCCTAGTTTTGCATAGCTTATTGAGGTGGGCAGAAGCAACAAGCAGAGATAGAACATCAGACTGAGTTACTGCACACACAGTAACGAGAAGTGTATGTATCATCTTATCCAACTTTGGGGGATAATATTTAAAATATTGGCAAGTTCCTTTGAAAGACAAGATATTGTTTACATAAAATAATGCTCTTAAAATGATTTGGAGATATTTTATTCACTGCTGTGGTGGCACTGTAATCAAGGAGGCCAAGATGATGAGAGATAATTAATTATTATTTATGTACGTTGCCCTTTGTTGAATAGACATTCAGTAGATCCCAAAAAAGCTCTGCTTTTAACGTCCCATGTCATTTAGAGGTGTTTAGACGCCTATCCAGCTATAAGAAGAGGCTTATATAAGAGGCTTATATAAGAAGCCTCTTTGGTGTGTAAACAAATTACTGTTCCTAATTTCCCCTCCAACACTCTTAGGTGGGGACGAGCATGGTGACATTCCTGGACAGATTTGGATCAGCACAGCCCTTCCTCCTCTGTGTTGGAGAAAAGTTGAGTAGTATCCAAAAGTTTTACGTCATCCTCGATCAGAAGGCCATTCCCTGCGTGGCGCAGACAGCTGTGGCTGCCTTCGATGAACTGTTTAAGGCCCACTTCGTCTTTGCTGTATCCTACGATGAGGCCTTGTGCAACTTCTACACCTTCATTCAGACTACCGTATATGGGATTGACGTCGGCACTACAAAAGAGAGTCCACGGGTCAAGGAAATCCGGGCAAAAGTTGATCATATTGAGGTTTGAAAATGTTCACCTGTTGCATTTGCAAGGTTCAGCACAAAAGTTGCTCCGTTTTTTTTCAACATTTGAAGTTTGGTCATGCGTTGTACCCAGGACGTACATTGCGTTTGAAATGTGGAGAGAATGGGTGTTCTTCTGTTTTTTACACATATTGTGGATTCAAGAAACATTTATTGAGAGTACATCGAGACTGTGTAGCTTCAAATTCTATTGTTCCTTTGGACAATGTTCACAGTAATGTTTGTGTTCCTGATCCACTGCCAAGTGAAGTTTCTCTCGTAAGCTACTCAGCTCCTCTTGAAAAAAGACAGTTACTGGATATGTGTAGCTCTATTGTGGCTCAAGTACAAGCATCTGGAGTCTCTGAAAGTACTATGCAGTCTTTAGTTGGTTCAATGGAGGAATTTGTAAATGACGTCCATGTCCAAGCACAGGACACTGTTCTTAAATGTATTTCATCTGAGGTAACTGAACAAACTCTCAATAAAGTTAAAGACTGTTTTGAGCAGCTTGAAAATCCATTTTCATCCCTCAATACTGAAACTAAGAGGCAAAGACATTTTGAGAAAAAATGGAAAATTGTGGAACCAGTAGAGCATGTTCTTGGTGTGCGTTATGATCTACGCAAGGATAGAACTACTGGTGTATACAGTCAAATTCCTGTTAATGACAAATTTGTTTATGTGCCTATTTTGGGAACTCTTGAGTCGATGTTTACTAATCGGGAACTCAGCAACTGTTTCCAGCAAGTGAAGCTTCATGAAGATGGCATTTTCAAAGACATTAATGATGGTTCATATTTCAGAAATCATCCATTATTTTCACAGCAAGAACATGCTCTTCAAATTCAGCTTTATTATGATGATTTTGAAACGGCCAATCCGCTAGGCTCTAAAAAGGGAATTCACAAACTTGGCTGTGTTTACTTTATTTTAAGGAATTTGCCAATGAAGCTGAATTCAGTTTTGATGAACATTCATCTTGTGGCGCTTTTTCATTCAGAGGACTTAAAGAAATATGGTTTTGATCCAATCCTACAGCCTCTTGTTCATGACTTAAAAGTTTTGGAGACGCAGGGAATCCAGGTACCCTTTTCAGATACACCATTAAAGGGGTCTGTTATTCAGGTTACTGGGGATAATTTAGCTATACATGGACTTTTTGGTATGGTTGAATCGTTCAGTGCAACTTACTGTTGTCGATTTTGTTTAACTGACAAGACACGTTTGCAGTCAGTCTTTAGTGAGGATGACCCAGACTTAATTCTTCGCACAAAGGAGCTCTACTCAGAACACTGCAATGCCATGGCACAAAATCCCACTCTAGTTCACTCATTTGGTGTTAAGAGAACCTGTCCCCTAAATGCGCTGCAATTTTTTCATTCCTCAGACAATTATGCAGTGGATATTATGCACGACCTACTAGAAGGTGTTGTACAGTACGAGTTAAAGCTTCTTTTTCAGTATTTGGTGAAGGACTACATTTCTTTAAATGCCCTCTCTCAAAGGATTCAGAGCTTTAACTATGGATACAGTGAGAGAAAGAACAGACCCAGTGGAGTCAAAGTTAATGATGATAGCAATGACCTCGGGCTCAATGCCATCCAGTCTTGGTGCCTCCTGCGAAATACTCCCTTGATTTTCGGAGACCTAGTTGAACAGAACAACAGTTATTGGAATGTGATTATGCTTTTGATTCAGATTGTCAACATTGTATTCTCACCAGTTATAACAGATGGTATGACTTATTATTTGAAGCACCTAATTTCTGACCATCACAAACTTTTCAAGTTAGTGTTTACAGATAAGAGGCTCATCCCAAAGCATCATCTGATGATACACTACCCCAGATGTATTAGGAAAATAGGTCCACTTATACACATGTGGTGCATGCGATTCGAAGGCAAGCACAACTTCTTCAAAAGGTCGGTGAAGAGTTTTAAAGACTTAACCAAAACATTAGTCAAGAAACATCAGCATCAGTTGGCTTTTCATTGGGAGAATTTTTATTTCAAAAGATTACAGTTTGGTCCTGTTAAACATGTCTCAACTAGCAATCTGGAGGGCAGTGTGGTCTTGAGGTCTTGTCAAACTTTGAATGTGTCTAGTGTCTCCACTACTTCCTGGGTTAAAGTCCATGGAACAGAGTACCAGATGGGAATGTTTGTCTGTACAAGTGTTAAAAATGAAATGCCTACTTTTAATAAGATTATCAATATCATTATCAAAGATGATGAAGTGTTTCTTTTGGCAACTAAAGTTATTACCATGTATTTCGATGATCACCTGAATGCATTCAGCATTGAGGAGGTGGATGATGTGTTCAGTGTAATTTGTGTGGCTGATCTGATGTATTATAGACCTTATGACAGGCAGTTTTCACCTGAAAATGATGAAAGAATGTATATTGTGCCCTACTGCAGTTTAGTCTGAAATGTGCATTGAATTGTCAAAAATGGATTTAATACAAAGGTACTTTTTTCTAAAATTTCTGCCATTTGTCTTTTATTTCAGGTAGTATAGTATAGTATATATGCTCTTTTGATCCCGTGAGGGAAATTTAGTCTCTGCATTTATCCCAATCCGTGAATTAGTGAAACACACTCAGCACACAGTGAACACACAGTGAAGTGAAGCACACACTAATCCCGGCGCAGTGAGCTGCCTGCAACAACAGCAGCGCTCGGGGAGCAGTGAGGGGTTATGTGCCTTGCTCAAGGGCACTTCAGCCGTGCCTACTGGTCGGGGTTCGAACCGGCAACCCTCCGGTTACAAGTCCGAAGTGCTAACCAGTAGGCCCCCTAGTGGGGCATTGGGAAATTTGACACCCGATAGTGTCATTG